>NC_136002.1:33251480-33288980 GCF_048128805.1 Centroberyx gerrardi
CTCCGCCCACTCCCCCTCCCCCTCCCCCTCCCCCCTGTCAGGTTTGGCTTCACTTCTCTCTCACCTGATTCAGTTAAAATGGCGGCAGAAACAGCGGCGTGTTAGCTAACAGCGGAGCATGCATTCTCAGTTTGATGTCAGGTGAAATGTTATAGACGTCGCTTGGGTTTTTTCTTTTTATCACATGCAAAAAGTTTATTACTTCACTTATGTTATATCAGCAAAAAAAAAAAGTCTTAATAAGTTGGTTATGAAAAACTTCTCCAGCTAGAAGTTTTGATATATTTTACTGCTGTCGACTGACCTGAGAGCGACCTGGAGCCTGGTGTGGTGGCTGATGGGAGACGACTGGGTTCCCAAAACCCTCTTTAGATGAAGTTCATCTCTGCTACATTTATTCATAATATGACAAAAGAATAATTTAAGCCCGATTCACACAGGACTAATATTACCTGGAGACGTCCGGTGGTTTGTAATAATCGCAAAGATTTGAATCCCGTGTGACTCTGCCATGTCATTTTCGGCACAAATTGCCTTCCGTACGTTAATCTACCGATAATACTAATCCCGTTCAAAACGAATTCTATTATCTAGTATTTTGTTTTTAGCATGCGATACTATTTTCTTATTCTTCTTGCAGAGTTTCTTCTCTTTGTCATGAAACCTGGAGGCCGCAGAGCAGGAGATGGAAGAAGGAGGCAGTAGAGGAATCTGTAGAGGAACGCTTCCAACGGCACAAACTTCAAGTCAAGCTGCTGGACTTCAGCACGGAAACTGATTCAAACAAGCAGTGCGTTATTGGAGGTTAATTTGTTAATTGCATGAGGTCCAGCACAGTGCGAGTCCTGCGTGAAACGGCCTTTCATCAAGATGCTTCTGGGAAACCCAGCGTGTAACGACTGAGAGGAGGAGGAGCTCGTACAGAAAGAAGAAAGGTAAAAGTTAGACGGGGCAGTGCAGCTTCCAGCTGAGGGTCTGAGCTTCACACGAGTCGTTTTCAGGAGTGTGGGACAACACACACCTCCAGTTACTTGTCAACACAACCGTTAAAGGACTGTGGTTGTACTGGGAAGCTCCCAGTGTGGAACTGGATGAATGTGAAGCAGGTGGAGCTTTCAAAGGTTAAAAAGACGCATTACATACCGCCGTCCAATCCCAGACACCCTAACACACACTCTTTGATATGAAATTTAGTTTTTAACTTCTCAAATATGTATAATTTCACCTCGTTTTATGCAGAGTTGCCAGTTTTTTAAAATGCTTTAAAATACTGGAAACTGCATCAAAGAGTGCAAGTCCACCCTTTCCCACCGGTGCATTTCTCAAGATGCGTTCAAATAAAATTCATGTCGACATAAAATGTGTGCAACTTTAACACAAGTTGCGTTGAAAAGTAACTCGACACGTGTTCTCCTGACTTCACCCATAGCTGTGTTGAAAACGACATGCTGCTGCTGTTGGGGAAAAACCAGAACTCCAATTTAAGTTTTGTGGTTTTTTTTACTAACTAGATGAACCTTTCCAGGGTCTTTTACTGTCAGAGAGATTTTCCTGACCGCAGAGCCGAAGAAACCATTCAAAACCCAGGAAGACATTTCAATATGAAAACAACAAGAAGCTGCAGCCTCCGTAACGCTTTATGTTTGTTAATCGTTTGTCTTCCTGGTTCAATTTCCCCAAAAAAATAGCATGTGAAAGCAACCGACTTGGAAGTCCCAGATGTCGGACTTTCCCACCAGCATGTGAACGCAGCATAACGGTTATGGTTAAAAAACGATAACGATCCCGATCCTTAGGCCGAGAGCGACCTGTCCACCAAATTTCAGCCAATTCCGTTCATAACTTTTTGAGATATCTTGCTAACAAACAGACAAACGGGCAGAAATATAATATAAACCCTCCTTCTAACTTCTGCGTCGGAGGTAAGAAGGCGGTTTTCCTTCCTGAGGTTCTGATTGGTTGAAGATGCAGGTTTTCCCCCAGCAGCAGGGACGTGGTTTAGTTCTAAAGGTGTTTTTAAAGGTTTACTGTTAGTGAAGGCTGAGTGGAGACGAGGTCAGGAGGCGGTTAGTTTACAGGGCAGTGAAGTTCAACGTCTGAACGAAGCAGGGCAGTGTTCGTCGAAAAAACGTTACCGTCGCTCCCATCAGTCGACACACCGAGTCACAGTGGAATGCTGGGTAAGCGTTACCGCGACGACCGGGAACCGTGCGAGCCGAGGAGAGGGCGGTGACGTCACGAGTCTTTTAACGCCTCGCGGTAACATGAGGGAATACGCTCTGAGTATCAGGTGAGTCCGGCGGGAATCGAACCCGCAACCCTGACATGACACGTTTCTCACCCTGTTACCCAGATGCGATGTTTTCTCTGCGAGCTAAACGTGGAAAAAACATCATATCTGACTCACAAAGAGTTAAAAATCTGTTTTCCTAAAGCCACACGTGGCAATTTTACCCGTTGGCGGCCCCCAAATGGCAGCGAGAGCTAACTGTTTTGAATTTGGAGGACTTCATTACCCAGAAGCCCTGTGTGGTGAGGTCGGTAAAGCGGTCTGTGCTGCTTTACACCAAAGGAAACCAGAGATCTAACGCTGGTGAGTCCAGCAGGGAGAATGTACAGTTAGTGGGACGGGACGCTTTAATGTGACCCGCACGCGCTCAGTGGGACCTTCAGCGTGACATCACCGTCCTCTCCTGCTTTATCCTTGCAGCTCGGAGGCTAGAAAGTTCCCAGGTGTCTTGAACGCATCGCGAGTCTCACACATGCACAGATTGTTTGACGGACTAGAGGAGGAAGAGGAGGAAGAGGAGGGAGAGGAGGAAGAGGAGGGAGAGGAGGGAGAGGAGGGAGAGGAGGGAGAGGAGGAAGAGGAGGGAGAGGAGGAAGAGGAGGAAGAGGAGGGAGAGGAGGAAGAGGAGGAAGAGGAGGGAGAGGAGGAAGGCTGGAGCCTCATCACAGGCTGCACTGGAGAGATTATACATGTAAATATGTCCTTTATATCTGACGAGTCATGCATCTGTATCTGTCCCACCTGTCTGCTCTCCTGTCTGTCTGTCTGTCTGTCTGTTGGCTCTCCTGTCTGTCTGTCTGTTGGCTCTCCTGTCTGTCTGTCTGTCTGTCTGTTGGCTCTCCTGTCTGTCTGTCTGTCTGTCTGTCTGTCTGTCTGTCTGTCTGTTGGCTCTCCTGTCTGTCTGTCTGTCTGTCTGTCTGTCTGTCTGTCTGTCTGTCTGTTGGCTCTCCTGTCTGTCTGTCTGTCTGTCTGTCTGCTCTCCTGTCTGTCTGTCTGTCTGTCTGTCTGTCTGTCTGTCTGTCTGCTCTCCTGTCTGTCTGTCTGTCTGTCTGTCTGTTGGCTCTCCTGTCTGTCTGTCTGTCTGCTCTCCTGTCTGTCTGTCTGTCTGTCTGTCTGTCTGTCTGTCTGTCTGTCTGTCTGTCTGCTCTCCTGTCTGTCTGTCTGTCTGTTGGCTCTCCTGTCTGTCTGTCTGTCTGTCTGTCTGTCTGTCTGCTCTCCTGTCTGTCTGTCTGTCTGTCTGTCTGTCTGTCTGTCTGTCTGTCTGTCTGTCTGTCTGTCTGCTCTCCTGTCTGTCTGTCTGTCTGTCTGTCTGTTGGCTCTCCTGTCTGTCTGTCTGTCTGTCTGTCTGTCTGCTCTCCTGTCTGTCTGTCTGTCTGTCTGTCTGTCTGTCTGTCTGTCTGCTCTCCTGTCTGTCTGTCTGTCTGTCTGTCTGTCTGCTCTCCTGTCTGTCTGTCTGTCTGTCTGTCTGTCTGTCTGTCTGTCTGTTGGCTCTCCTGTCTGTCTGCTCTCCTGTCTGTCTGTCTGTCTGTCTGTCTGTCTGTCTGCTTTATGGCTTGACAATAACTACATTTCTAAACTACAACATTTCTTAACCGATATCTTGTCTCTTATCTGCAGGCGAAACGATCCAAACAATCAAAAACCGTCTTAAAAATCTGTTTTTGGCATAAAAGTTAAAAATTAATAATCAATTGTCACATCCAAAGATCTGTTTTTAAACTCCACGTTACCCAAATCTGATGTGAAGAGCCGAAACATGGAAAACAGTATTTGATCCACATAGAGATAAATATCAGACTGTTTCTCTGGTTCTGTGTAAATTGAGGTGACTGCTCTATTCAAAAAATCAATAATCAGTGATTAATAATAAATTGTTACATTTTTAACCCTTCATAACCCAAATCTGACCTTTTCATTGTAGGCTAAATGTGGAAAAAAGTCAATAATCAATCATTAATAAGTGATTGGGTTAGGGTTAGGTGAAGCTGGAGAGACTGCTGTGATACCGAGCTGTGGGTCCCGCTTGCTGATGACATCATCAAGTGATTGCATTGCCATTGGTCAGATTGGTATCTAAGCCCCGCCTCTTTCAGGTGATTGGCTCGTGTCGCTTTTCAACACGCCAGCAAGTTTGGGACGAAAGCTGCTTGTAAAACTTGTATTTTTCAACACGCTGTTAACATGTTGTGCTGGAGGGGAACACGCGTGTTGAAAACGACACGCTCCAGTCCGAACCGACCCGGCTTTAAAAAAAAACACGCTGAACCTGAACGAAACATACAAACGTGTTAAAAAAGGACAGACTGTGATTTTTAGACATCTGGAACACATGCTGTGTCGTTTTTAACACATTTATATTCAGCAAGAACACCACCTATAATATCATATCATATTATACCAGATTATATCATATGTTGAGGTTTTTAACATTAGCATGCCTGGACAGGGCAGGGGAAACAGTCAAAATCAGATTTAGTCTATCCTCTCTGGATCTGGATCAGACTGGATCAGACTGGATCAGACTGGATCAGACTGGATCAGACTGGATCAGACTGGATCAGACTGGGTCAGACTGGATCAGACTGGATCAGACTGGATCAGCAGAACAGTGCAGGTCATGTGATTCTTTATGTTGCACATCAGGGATTTGATTATATTTCCCCAAACTACAGAGGGCGGCGTCACATTTGGAAACAGATCATGCACGACTCCTGCTTTAATAAGAATAAAACTGTCAAAACACAAAACTCACCGTTTGTATCTGATCAGTTTCTGAACCCGGACAGGGAAGAGTGCTTTCCTTAGATTTTGTCATCAGTGATGTGCGACTCAGACCGAACGCCGGACGCTGCCTGAACTGGCAGTTTGCTGGAAACCAGTCGGTTGTCCAGTAACTCAGTGTGGAATAATCACAACTGACAGACTGAGGCTGCGTTCACACATGACGTGTTTTTGAGTGGAAAAAGCTGCCCGGAGCTTCCTGTGAGGAGAAATAAAAAGCGGATCACGACAACGTTATCTGACGTTAGCTGAGCGGCTGCTAGCTAACTTAGCTGCTTAGCTCTTCTAGCAGATAATACAGTGTTGAGCAACAAGAAAAGACTTACAGATATTCCAATACACTTTGAGAACTGTAAAAAGCGGTTCACGTCACTCGGCACTTTTCTGAAAAGTTGAACATTTCTCAATTTTTGAAAGCGCTCCGTTCTGCTGGAAAAGCCGCCGGGCGCAGCGGTTTTTCCAGAGCGCCTGCCTTCTGCGCGCCTTGCGGCCGCTTCCCGTTGGTTTTAAAGGAAAAAAAAACGGTGGCAGTTTTGAAAAAACGCTTTGTGTGAACGCAGCCTCAAATCACCGATGTAATTTTGAATTGGATTATCTGACCTCCTGCAGCAGCACTGATCCGCCTGACAGAGAGCAGGAAGCGTTTCACACTTCGTCCGGTTTCCCCTCCAAAACTTTATCGGCAGTGTCTGCAACAAAAACCCCTGAAACCCCCGGCCCGACGCCTCAGCCCGTACAAACAAACCGAAGAAGACAACATGTGGCAGCGGAGGACAGAAAGAACCAACAAAAACAACCAAAAAAAAAGACGTTTTCATAATCGCTAAACTCTTCTCTCTGATTGGACGAGGACAACACAGGGAAGCAGGGTGCCAAAGTGCCGTTTGCATTCATCAAAATGAAAAAAAGGAGTGAAGTTCCTACATGGCTTAAAGCTTCGGAGTTCTCAGCGCTCGACTCGAAACATTTTAAACGTCGCCGTCGTCGTGACGATGACGATGATGATGATTACGATAACGATGACGAAGAGTAGGTGTGCTAGCCTCCCGCTGCCGCTCAGCAGGGCTTTTTGCATAAAATGTAAATTCATCATCAACGTCCTGATTTTTTTTTTTTCAAATACACCCCCCCCCCCACCCTCCCTCCCTCCCTCCCCCCCTCATTATTTTAATTTTCTCTAAAATATTTCATCACAGGCAAGAAGATTTTTTTTTTTTTCAAGAATTCCGTTTTTGTTGTAGCTTCATTTTTTTTTTCTTCGTTTTTCGTCGTCGTTGTCGCTGACGTCGTCGTCGTTGTTGTCGTCGTCACGGTTGTCGGTGTTGTTGTTGTTGTCGTTGTTGCTGTAGTTGCTGTAGTTGCAGTAGTTGCAGTAGTTGCTGTAGGGCCAGAGGGGGCGCTGCAGGCTACGAGCCGTCCTGCTCTGTTGAGTCCTCCTGCTGCTGCTCCTCTCCAACCTTCTCTCCTCCGTTCATCGTCGGACTTCCATCGTCTTTCCTCAGCTTCTCCTCGATCTCATGCAGCGACGGCTCCTTATACATACAGACTGGAGAAAGGAAGAGGGAGAGGGAAGAAGAAGTGAGCAAAAGGGAGGAGAGGGAAGGTAGGGAAGGAAGGAGGGAGGCAGGAGAGAAGACCGAGGGAAGAGGAGAGAGGAGAGGAAGGAGATGAGGGAGGAAAGGGCAGAAGGAGAGATGATGAAGAGATGGATGGAGAAACAAGGAAGAAGAGAGGGAGGAGAAGGGAGGTAGGGAAGGAGGGAGGCAGGAGAGAAGACCGAGGGAAGAGGAGAGAGGAGAGGAAGGAGATGAGGGAGGAAAGGGCAGAAGGAGAGATGATGGAGAGATGGATGGAGAAAGAAGGAGGGAGAGGGAGAAGTGAGCAAAAGGGAGGAGATGGGAGGTAGGGAAGGAAGGATGGAGACAGGAGAGAAGACAGAGGGAAGAGGAGAGGAAGGAGATGAGGGAGGAAAGGGCAGAAGGAGAGATGATGAAGAGATGGATGGAGAAACAAAGAGGAAGAGAGGGAGGAGAAGGGAGGTAGGGAGGGAAGGAGGGAGAGAGGAGAGAAGAGATGGATGGAGGGGAAAGAAGACAGAGGGAAGAGGAGAGGAAGGAGATGAGGGAGGAAAGGGCAGAAGGAGAGACGATGAAGAGATGGATGGAGAAACAAGGAAGAGAGGGAGGAGAAGGGAGGTAGGGAAGGAAGGAGAGAGGAGAGAAGAGATGGATGGAGGGGGAGAGAAGACAGAGGGAAGAGGAGATGAAGGAGATGAGGGAGGAAAGGGCAGAAGGAGAGATGATGAAGAGATGGATGGAGAAACAAGGAAGAGAGGGAGGAGAAGGGAGGTAGGGAAGGAAGGAGGGAGAGAGGAGAGAAGAGATGGATGGAGGGGGAGAGAAGACACAGGGAAGAGGAGAGGAAGGAGATGAGGGAGGAAAGGGCAGAAGGAGAGATGATGGAGAGATGGATGGAGAAAGAAGGAGGGAGAGGGAGAAGTGAGCAAAAGGGAGGAGATGGGAGGTAGGGAAGGAAGGAGGGAGGCAGGAGAGAAGACAGAGGGAAGAGGAGAGGAAGGAGAAGAGGGAAGAAAAGATGATGAAGAGATGGATGGAGAAAGGAGCAAGAAGAGAGGGAGGAGAAAGGAAGTAGGGAAGGAAGGAATAGGAGAGACAGGAAGGGGAAGAAGGAGAGAGAGAGGGAGGGATGGAGGGATAGAGAGGTAGGAGATGGAGAAGGAAATGGAGGAGGAAAGGGAGGAGAGGGAAGAGCAGAGGAAGAAGACGAGGGAGGAAAAGAGAGGAGATGATGGAGAGATGGATGGAAAAAGAAGGGAGGGAGAAAGGATGGATGGAGTGGGAGAGGAGGGGAGAGAGTAGGAGAGAACAAGAGAGATGGGAAGGAGAGAGAGAGGGAGACAGGGAGAAGGGATGGAGGGAGAAGGAGGTGAAGTGAGTAGGAGAGAGGGAGGCAGAGAGAGAGGAAGGGAGGAAGAGGAGTGACAGGGAAGGGGGGAGAGTGAGGAGGAAAGAGGGAGAAAGAGAGGGAGGGAGAGGAGAGAAAAGGAGAGAGGAAAGGGAGGAGAGGGAAGGAGAGAAAGAGAGGAGGAAAGAGGGAGAAAGAGAGGGAGGGAGAGGAGAGAAAAGGTGAGAGGAAAGGGAAGAGAGGGACAGTAAAGGAGAAGGGTGAGAGAGAGAGAGGAGGAAAGAGAGAGAAAGGAGAAGGGAAGAAGTGGAAGGAGATAGGGAGGTAAAGAGGGAGAGAGGATGGAAGGAGAGAGGAAGAGAGGGAGGAGGAGAGAAGAGAGCGAAGGAATGATAGACAGAAAGAAAGAAATATGGAATGTGATAGTTGAAGGATATTTTAAAATAAATTTAGATGGGGGAGGGAGGGGGAGAGAGACAGAGAGAGAGAGAGAGGGAAGAAAAGAGGAGAGGAGATGAAAGGAGAGACTGAGCGTCGGTTCATGTTTCCAGTTAAACCTCCATCTGTGATATTAGAGCTTCACTTTGTCCTCAAACTCAGAGGAAGTCAGCGAGTCGCACTTCCTGCAGGACGACCTCTGCTCAGCGCCGCTAACTTCACTCTGCTGCCTTCATCTGGTCTGACCTGTTCAGGAAGACCTTCATCTGGTCTGACCTGTTCAGGAAGACCTTCATCTGGTCTGACCTGTTCAGGAAGACCTTCATCTGGTCTGACCTGTTCAAGGAAGACCTTCATCTGGTCTGACATGTTCAGGAAGACCTTCATCTGGTCTGACATGTTCAAGGAAGACCTTCATCTGGTCTGACATGTTCAGGAAGACCTTCATCTGGTCTGACATGTTCAAGGAAGACCTTCATCTGGTCTGACCTGTTAAGGGAGACCTTCATCTGGTCTGACATGTTCAGGAAGACCTTCATCTGGTCTGACATGTTCAAGGAAGACCTTCATCTGGTCTGACCTGTTCAAGGAAGACCTTCATCTGGTCTGACATGTTCAGGAAGACCTTCATCTGGTCTGACCTGTTCAAGGAAGACCTTCATCTGGTCTGACCTGTTAAGGGAGACCTTCATCTGGTCTGACATGTTCAGGAAGACCTTCATCTGGTCTGACCTGTTCAGGAAGACCTTCATCTGGTCTGACCTGTTCAAGGAAGACCTTCATCTGGTCTGACCTGTTCAGGAAGACCTTCATCTGGTCTGACCTGTTCAAGGAAGACCTTCATCTGGTCTGACATGTTCAAGGAAGACCTTCATCTGGTCTGATCTGTTCAAGGAAGACCTTCATCTGGTCTGACATGTTCAAGGAAGACCTTCATCTGGTCTGACCTGTTCAAGGAAGACCTTCATCTGGTCTGACCTGTTCAAGGAAGACCTTCATCTGGTCTGACATGTTCAAGGAAGACCTTCATCTGGTCTGATCTGTTCAAGGAAGACCTTCATCTGGTCTGACATGTTCAAGGAAGACCTTCATCTGGTCTGACCTGTTCAAGGAAGACCTTCATCTGGTCTGACCTGTTCAAGGAAGACCTTCATCTGGTCTGACATGTTCAAGGAAGACCTTCATCTGGTCTAACATGTTCAGGAGGACCTTCATCTGATCTGACTTGGTTTCAATGGTTACATTTAAAGTTATTACATTTTCAAACCTCCGTCCTTTTCTCCAGTCAGTTTCAGACTAACGCCAGGAAACGCATCACAGCTGGACTCGCCCCTGATTGGCTCTCCTCACTAAAGAATGACTGAAATCCGTCCAATCAGGGTCCAGTATGCAGCATTTGAACTGAAAGCCTCCACTCAGCAGGTTTACCTCATTTGAATTAGAGGAGCCGCTGCTGTCGGCCAATCAGGAGCCAGTATTGTGACGACTCAGTCTTCACATAGCATTTAAGGGGCTATATTAAGCTACAGGTTTGATGCTTACCAGCTGGTTTGCTAACATGCTAATGTAAATACAGTCTGTGATAAAGCTACGTTAGCCTCGTCGCTAACGTTAGCTTTCAGTTGAGTTTTGACAGTTTGCTAACAGACTCATCTGCTCAGTTCTCACAGTGTGACAGACTTTACAGCCTTAATGTCCAGACTTGTGTTGTCGCCATAGCAACTAACACTTAAAATTCCATAGTCGCCATTTTAAACTGTACTAGCCAACCTGTCTCTCTGCTGCAGTGCATTCTGGTCTCTCTCCTGCTCCTGTGGTGGAGAAACTGGTCTCTCTCCTCTTCTACGATGGATTTCTCCCTGTATGATTGTTGAACGTCTCTTGGTGCAAAATGGCGGCTCTAGAAAGAAGCCCTCGCTCTTTGATTCTGAGGGACTGACACCAAAACCTGACGTTTACCGCTGAGGTTTTACATCCTGAAACATTTTCTCATGTCAAACTCCACTGTAGCTGCTGGAAACATCTGGAGGTGACGTGTATCCTGTCTCACCTTCGATAATGTGTGTGTGTGTGTGTGTGCCTGTCTCACCTTCGATGGGTCTGGGGACGAAGTGTGAGCAGGGTTTGGTCTTCTTCACTCGGTTTCCCTTCATGATGACTCCGTCCTTGTTGAGGCCCAGGAACCAGGCGCGGCCCGACTCGTGCTGCCGGTACAGCGTGGACGAGTAGATGACGTAGTAGTTCTCAAACACCGACTCCTTAAACTTACACTCCCCTGTGAAGATATCCTGACACACACACACACACACACACACACACACACACACAAAGAGAGATAAAAGAGAATGGGTTTGTCTGTCTAAATTAGGGATGGGTATCGTTTAGGTTTTGCCGGTACCGGTACAAAAACTTTGAAAACCACACCGGTGCCTGAACTGATCCCTTCTTTAAAATAAAGTGCAAACGACGACATTAAAGAACGTGTTTTTTATTGCAAAGGCAAAGAAATTGAACAATATATTAACTGTTACCTGTTTAAATTATACTTATAAATACAAAACACTTAACAAATTTACATAAATAAAACCTAACCCAACCAATCACACTAGCTAACGTATCTAGTAGAAGCTAGCGTTAGCATGTTCACATTAACATCAGTGTCACATTCCCTCGACCTGCCTCGTCTACTTCAGTTAGTGATTTCCTACATTACCCAGAATGCCTTTTCACCAAACCCCAGAGAAGGGGCGGGAACTTGTTTTCAGGCAAAGGTGCGGCTCCAAAACTTCTCTCTCATCCACGCCATTGTGGAACTCAAACAACGGCATTTTGCTGTTAGCTAGCTAGCAAATACTTTATTAAAAACGTGTTTAGACAGTATTTAGATGTCAGCTAGATAATGTCAGCTTGTTAGCTAGCAATTTATCAACTTTTCTCTTCTCTTTCTTCTTCTTTCAAGACATCTGGTTAGAACAAGTGAAACTATCTGAAGTTTAATTTCTTCTATTGTGATGATTTCTTAAAATAAATCTTATAGACATGAATCAAGTGAAATGAAATTAGCAAAATTCTCTGAAAGTTCAGTGAGATAATTTGACTAAAAATATCCTGACATTGATAAACCTGGACAGAAATTGAAATCCCAACATAATAACACAACAGTGGTGAAATCCAGACACTCTCTCATAATGTTTCAGGTCTTTTAGCTTGTGACATGAAATCATAAATATTTGAGAAACTAAATGTGAAATTTGTACTTAAAGTGAGTATGTGGCTCTGGATGCGGCCACTATTACGTAAATTAATGATCAGTTTATGAATTATTGATCAGTTTATGAATTAATGATTAGTTTTATTTGAATGATCTCAGATCTCTGGATTCCTACTTGATCAGCTGCCTTCATCTTTCCTCTAACGCTGCAGGTATACAGGAGTGAAAGGATCATATTTTTTAATTTTTTCCAGCAGTCCAGCGGTCCAGCTTCTGTCTCTGCACACAGTCAGCAGAGTTCAGATCTCAGTTTTCCTCCTTCATTCCTTCTTGTCCGGTATGAAAAACAAACTTCCACAGAGAGAGAGAATCCATCACAGGACACATGAAGCCAAACTCTCTGTTTTCTCCTCATTTCGCCGAGCCGAGTCGAGCGTTTTCATCTCGGAAACACTTTACTGTCTCATCCACGGCTTTTTATCAGCAGCACAGCAGCTCGGTTCAGGCTGGCTTTCACACCGGAGAGTTTGGATCTAAAAAAGTAAACGTTAAAAAAATCTAATTCCTTACAGCATGCATTTCAAAGTGAGTGGAGGAAATGTAAACTAGATGTAGACAGAAGTAAATGGGCTGTAACAGAAAGGCTGTTACCGCTCAGAACGGGCTTACAGACGGAGAGGAGAGGCTAGAACTAGAACAGACAGAACGGGTTCTGTTAAATCAGCGAACGCCGAGCTGGAAGATTTGACTTCAGTGGAACAACATTTTCCAAAAACAATTTTAGCACATCACTGTGCCCTCCAGACAGAACAGGTGTGTGTGTGTGTGTGTGTGTGTGTGTGTGTGTGTGTGTGTGTGTGTGTTCTGCTCTGATTGAGTCCTTTCTCCACCTTGACCACCTGTTATATCCAGAGGGCGCACACACACACACACACACACACACACACACACACACACACACTCACAATCTTAATCCATGAAGGCCACAGGATCTTAGCCATGGCCGCCGCGTACTATTTTGAGATTTAACACTCTTAAGGTGCGCATGATGTGTGATGTCATAATTACATCATCACTGAAGCGTGAGGCGGAGGGCGGCAGATTTAACAAAGACGACAACGTCACCGGTACGGATCCAACGGTTCGTTATCGCTCTCTTAGTTAGGAACAAAAAAACGAGAGACGCAGGAAAATCAGTTTCTCCTCCGTCTCTGTCTCCTGCTCGCATCACGCTGCCGGCTCATTGGCCGCGCTTTGAAAGGTCAAAGTTCAAATCGCCTGAACTTTGAGCCGGAGTCTTTTATCAACTGAACACAGCAGCAGATTGTGTTGAAAATCATCTTCTGACACCCGCAGCTACATAAACAAATAGAGACAAACACTTTTTGTTTTCAAGGTTATATTATAGGAAGGACTGGGAGAGAGAGAGAGAGCCACCACACCAGAGAGGGGGAGAGGAGAGGAGAGGAGGAGAGGAGGAGTGAAGAGAGGAGAGGAGAGGAAGAGTGAAGTGAGGAGAGGAGAGGAAGAGAGGAGTGGAAGAGTGGAGAGAGGAGAGGAGTGGAAGAGAGGAGAGGAGGAGAGGAGAGGAGAGAGGAGGAGAGGAGAGGAGTGGAAGAGTGGAGAGAGGAGAGGAGGAGAGGCAGACTGGAGAGAGGAGAGGAGTGGAAGAGCGGAGAGAGGAGAGGAGGAGAGGCAGACTGGAGAGAGGAGAGGAGGAGAGAGAGAGGAGTGGAAGAGTGGAGGAGAGGAAGAGAGGAGTGGAGAGCAGAGGGGGAGAGAGAGGAGTGGAAGAGTGAAGAGAGGAGAGGGGTGGAAAGGAGGAGAGAGGAGGAGAAGAGAGGAGAGGAGGAGAGAGAGAGGAGTGGAAGAGTGGAGGAGAGGAGAGGAGAGGCAGACTGGAGAGAGGAGAGGAGGAGAGAGAGAGGAGTGGAAGAGTGGAGGAGAGGAGAGGAGGAGAAGAGAGGAGAGGATAAAAACTTTCATTTTTTCTCTCTCTCTCTCTCTCTTCTTCTCCTCTGTTTCCCCGTGGCAGCTCTGGGTGTTTCTCCATCACAGTCATTGATCGTATTGATCAGCAGATCAGCTCCTCCTCCTCCTCCTCCTCCTCCTCCTCCTCCTCCTCCTCCTCCTCCTCCTCCTCCTCCTCCTCAGCACCACCCAGCTGCTCTGCCCCGCTGCCAGCAGCACCGCTGACCAACATTTACAGGCAACGTAGGTGGAGCAACTTCACCTGCAGCTTCCCGTCGGTCCGCTCGTCTCTCTGGTTGTGGACCGGGACCGAGAGGCGGTTCAGACACAGACCGGTTCGGACACAGACCGGTTCAGACACAGACCGGTTCGGACACAGACCGGTTCAGACTGATCCGTCTCTGCAGGTTTACAGTCTGCTGCATCACAACTAAACTTTAACATTTCATTTTCCATGTTCCCTTGTTTGAGGAAAGCAGAGGGAACAGAGCAAATATGATTTCTTCTATATTATTTATATTATTTATTCAGCACTATTTCTACAGTATATTTACAGTATATACAGTATAGGCTGTGTCTATTTGTGTGTATTTTTTTTCCATTCTATTATGATTATTATTTTATTTTATTTTATTTGTCTTGTTTTTTTTCCTCCCCTTCCACCAGTTCCCCATCAAGAGTCATTTTGCCTCTTTGCCAGGCCGTAATTGTAAATAAGGATTTGTTCTTAACTGACTTGGCTGGTCAAATAAAATAAAATAAATAAAATCTGTTGCTGTGATCAAATTGAGCAAACCAAACAGATTATTTCCCCCCAGCTGACGTTATAAAGCTGCAGACAGAGCGTTGATGATGCTGGGATCACTGGCTCTGATTTATTTTTACCATTTCCAGAGGTGGGGACTCAAGTCACATGACTTGGACTCGAGTCAGACTTGAGTCACAATTTTAATTTCTTTAGACTTGTCCTAGATATTTAGTTTTCTTTAAGATATTAAATTGATACTGGACTCTTTGTTCTGACTTGACTTGCTGTTCTACATTTAGACTTGAGACTTGACTCGAGACTTGTGTGTCAAGACTTGAGACTGACTTGGGACTCGAGCGAAGTTGACTTGGTCACACCTCTGCCCACAAGTTGACGCATGGATTTGCAAATATTGGGCAACATTAGCCTGAAGGTCAGAGAGGAGCTTGTGACTGGATCTCCTACAGTTACTGAACATCCTGTAAGCTAAAGCGTTAGCATGCTAACCAGACAGAGCTAACTAGCAGACACACAGAGAGGATTTTGGTGCAGATCCTCTCACCAGATGCTGGAGAAGGAAACCGAGGGACCAAACTCCCCAAAAAGTCAGCAGAGTCCTTTATAAATTCCTTTTTTAAAAATGAAACACGGGTTGCACTTCTTTCCATAACACCTCTATAATAAAAGAGGCAGCAGCAATCAACACCATGGCAGCCTGGCTCAGCAGACTCTAAATAAAGTCACTAACACTGTCACTAACACTGTAACACCTGCAGCAGCCAGCCAGACCGTCTGCAGGCAGAGGACCGTCTGACTGAAGAGTCTGTGGAAGAGAAGTGGAGTCTCTGGTCTGGACCAGGAGGGTACAGTCAGAAGTGGAGTCTCTGGTCTGGACCAGGAGGGTACAGTCAGAAGTGGAGTCTCTGGACCAGGAGGGTACAGTCAGAAGTGGAGTCTCTGGACCAGGAGGGTACAGTCAGAAGTGGAGTCTCTGGTCTGGACCAGGAGGTTACAGTCAGAGGTCTTGACATCAAACTGTCTCTCCACAACTCTCAGGTTTCTTCACCTGTTCTAGGAATGAAAGGTGTGATAATTCAACCATATCTGATTGATCTGACTGATCAAAAACAATGACTCATCGATCACTCGGCCAGCTGCTGAGATTTCTGGCTTTCAAAACTAAACAAAAACTCCCCACCTGTTGCAGTTTCATAAATGATTTTAGGCAGAAAACTCTATCTGTATAATGAGCACACGCCCCCACTAATAATATTAATTTAATTTAATTACTTCATCTGCAATATCTAGTCATGATGGTTCTAATTGTTTCAATCCATCCCTTCTTCCTTCCTTGTGTTTTCAGTTTGTCCTACAAGCAAATCAGCATTCGCAGACAGAGCTGTTTCTGAAAATAACGTGTCGATAACTGTGTTAAAATGGGCAAGAAGTTATGCTTTTACTGGCCATAAGACAAACAGACATAATATATCTGTAGGGGTTGATAGTGTTGTTTCTCTGTTGAGAAACTCACTTTCTGGCCTGTACTTCTGGAACAAAAACTCTCCAGAGAAGATCAGTTCTATCAATGTTGTTGAAGTTCCTGCTGGTCGCCAATAGAGGTCAATAAAGTTCATAGATTCATTAATGCCCCTTTAAGAAATTTAAAGCTCCATCTCCTCCACTCTCCAGAGTTTTATTTTGTGTCTTTCTGTCCATTCAAAGCTGTGTGTGTGGTGTCATGAACCAAAAACACTCTCAATCCATTTCTCCACGTTCATTTTCCAGCATCTCTCTGAGCCTTACCAAGAACAGGCCGTTTCTGTCTCCGTGTCTTTAAGGCTCATTAATATTAACGACCCTCTGTTCTGACTACAGGTAGGGAAAACTCTCCGGTAATAAACGATGACGACCGCTCGACCGCTTTGAAAAAAACACTTTGTTAGTCTATTATTTCTTACAGAAATGATAATGAGCGAACCTTTGTGACGCCACAAAGTTACGGAAGTCCAAACGGCTCGTTTAGAGGCTCGCTTTTCTAATATAGATTGTGTGGATTTAGTTGGCGACCGTGCGTTTTGATACTGTCGAACTTTTGAATCCTGTTTTACACCATAGGAACTTTAACACTGAACACAAGATCAAACCACATGTCAACATGGACATCGTATTTTATTTTTTACGCTCATCTGTTCATTCTGGAAAACGTTTTCTCGAAGCGGGGGAAGCTTCCGTCCGCCATTACTGTCAGTGGATGTTGGGGAAGTTTAATTTGCTTCGTTGCTGATGTTGCAAGGTATTGTGGGATTTCCTGAGGAATCGCTGTAGCTATGCTTCCTTCAAAATCGTCCAAAACAAGGAACCTTAAAAGGAAGCTTCCTATGTGTCCTACCTGAAGGAGACAGAACAGACCTACAACTTAGGAATCTTGACCTCCTACCTAGAAATGCTGCTGATTGGAAGCTAACTTGGGTTTTCAATCTCTCTCTCTCTCTCTCTCTTTCTCGCTCTCTCTCTCTCTCTCTCTCTCTCTCTCCCTCTCTCTCTCTCCCTGTGTCTCTCTCTCTCTCTCTCTCCCTCTCTCTCTCTCCCTCTCTCTCTCTCCCTGTGTCTCTCTCCCTCTCTCTCTCTCTCTCTCTCTTTCTCCCTCTCTCTCTCTCTCTCTCTCCCTCTCTCTCTCTCCCTCTCTCTCTCTCCCTGTGTCTCTCTCTCTCTCTCCCTCTCTCTCTCTCTCTCTCTCTCTCTCTCTCCCTCCCTCCCTCCCTCTCTCCCTGTTTTTATACTCTGCACACAGCGACCAAAGAATTGCATTTTAAACTTTAATAGAAGGAGACATGAATAATGGATGTGAATGGACTCAGCGAGGCGACGCAGCATCAGCCTCCGAGGAAACTGTTTTCTGTCCTGAATTCAGACTGATCCACGTTATTTGGGGGATTTTCAGTCAAATTATATCGCTATCGATAATTTTGCCGGTTTGAAAAAAATTCTCCCGGTGTCGCGATAATAAGATATGAGGCGAGAGAGAGTTTCATCCCAAACTGAGATTAAAATAAAATGACACCTATTCTAACAAAATGATTGCTGGCGTGAACGTAAAACAGATTATTATTATTATTATTACTTTCTTGTATTCTTCTTTCTTTGTTCTGCCCTTTCCCCCCATTTTGCTTCTTGCCAGACTGTCGTTGTAGATGAGAATTTGTTCTTAATTGAATTGGCTGGTTATAAAAAAATAAAAAAAAGGGTTAATATTGGAGTTAGGAGTCTCAAGACCTTTGATGACAAAATAACAAAGGTGGGGACTCAAGTCACATGACTTGGACTTGAGTCACAGTTTTAACTGCTTGAGACTTGACTTGATGCATGAAGAGAAGACTTGAGACTTGACTTGACTTGGGTTCTGGTGACTTGGGACTTGACTCTGACTTGTACTTTGATGACTTGAAAAGGTTTCTAAAGTCTTGACTTGAGATCTTGTGTTTGTGTAAATGACTTAGATTGAAAGTGATGAGATTTGTTCCAGCAGACGACTGAATTTAAATTCTGTTTTCTGAATTTGTATGGAATGATTGAATTTATTGAAGTTGAAACTGATTATAGAAATCAAACTCATGATGCTCTTACCAAGTTTTTATCCTATTAAAACCATATTGCATTGAAAAGTCCTAGATATTTAGTTTTCTTTAAGATATTAAATTGATACTGGACTCTTGATTTGTTCTGACTTGACTTGCTGTTCTACATTTAGACTTGAGACTTGACTTTAATGACTTGGACATGAATTTCAGGCAACAAACTTAACAAGTCGTCTTGAGACCTTTGCTTACCAAGTAGTTCTGTTTTAGGACTGAATCATCTGTGCGTTTGAAATACTGACTGATGAATTTCAGCTACTAACATTTCTTCAAAACAGATATATAACATTTTGAAATGAAACTCCTCAAATGAAGAAACCTCTTAAGACGAGACTCGGCCGTTTGCAGCGTGTCGGGAGCCGAGTCACTTCGGCCTAAAACACATGATATTTCCTCAGATGGCAGGAACTTTATCTGGCAAAACTATCTGCCAGATAACGTGACGATCTGACAGAAATATCTTGACATCAGATCGCTCTGAACACAAGGTAAAAAAACCACTTCCTACACTGGAGAAAAACGACAAGCTTGGCAGGTAATTTTATCTTGTATCAACGTTACTTCAGGATATTTTTAGTCAAATTATCTTTCTGCACTGGCAGATAACTTTACTAGGAAGTTGAGCATCCGTCCTGCTGAAGAGTCCCTGACCTCTGACCTCTGACCTCTGACCCTGTGGAGAAGGGCTAGAGAAAAGATGGTTTCTACTCGGGGGTCGATCGCCTGCTACAGCTGAACAGTTTCCCAACTTCAAAGCTGCAGCTTCTGTAACAGAGTATGCAGAGGTGGAGAGAGTACGATGTCCTACTGCAGTAGAAGTACTGTAACTGATATTTTACTGAAGTAGAAGTGAAAGTACTGGTGTAAAAAGTAAGTAAAGTAGTAAAGTAATTAAAAAGCGTCTGATTTAACAGTTCCTGAGTTCCTCTTTAGAACAGAGAACGTTGTTAGCTGTGATCTTTTCCATGTGATTCTAAAAGGAGAGAGGTCAGAGTTCAAACTAGATTCTTTTCACTGGAAACAGAAACGACAAAATAAAGTGCAGAAACAAAGTAAAGTCAGATTCCTCTTCTCACTGTGAATGGATCCACAGTTTGTCAGTTTATGTTGATCCAGTTTCTGTTGATCCAGTTTATGTTGATCCAGTTTCTGTTGCTGATGGAGAGACACAATCTGTTCTGTGATGGATGGATTTAAAATGGACTGAAGGACAAAATATTACTGACTTTAACAAATACTCAAGTACACAAAAAAGCTCCTCAATCACAGGAACGGGAGTTACTTGGATTTCTGTTTGTTTATCGTTTGTCTTCCAGGTTTGATTTTCACACAAAGTAGCATGTGAAAGCAACGCTGTCTCCCAGCAGAATATGAACGCACAGAGAGATAGATAGATAGATAGATAGATAGATAGATAGATAGATAGATAGATAGATAGACAGACAGACAGACAGATAGATAGATAGATAGATAGACAGACAGATAGATAGATAGACAGATAGATAGATAGATAGATAGACAGATAGATAGATAGATAGATAGATAGATAGATAGATAGATAGATAGATAGATAGATGTTCTTACTGATGTGTAGAGGAATCCCTCTCCGTTCATGGCGACGTAAAGTCCGGCCTTCACTCCCTGGATCGCCACAACCCTCAAACCTACAGGGATCAGATTAAACAGAGCTGGAGAGAGAGAGAGAGAGAGAGAGAGAGAGAGAGAGAGAGAGAGTTAGTTACTCCAGCAGTAGTGACAGGTCAAAGGTCACCTCCTGTCTAACAGCAGGGACTCAGTTCATTAAGTGAACACATCTACACACTTTAACAGAGTAATGTAGCTTCAATCTGTCTGGAGAGATTTAAAACTCGTCGGCCGCTGCACCAGTGAAACATTTAAAGTAATAATCTGTTACATTTTCCTATTGACCTTATTCACACAGCGGCCATTTTGAACACATGGGGTGTGAAACTACCTGGAAGAGTGAGTCCAGCTGCTGTGAATCCAGATTCATCAGACACACATTTATATTTCACAGATTCTCCACTGAAAATCCTATCAGAGACAAATGGATCTCTAGAATCCGGAGGGATAATCGTTCACATATATTTGGCCCATTATCACTAGCTAACAGAGTGTAGCCTCGGGAGCTAGCAGCTAACTAACTAGTAAGCTAGCTAGCTAACTTACTGCTAAATCAAAGCAGCTGTGGTTGTTGTTCCTCAGATTGCTGCTAATCTGATAACTGTTGGGTCTATCTGAAGTCTTCACTCATGTGTTGAAGTAACACATAACAGTTTTATACCAATCTTCTAGGGAGTTTCCAACCCTGAGTGTTCAAAATGGCCGCTGTGTGAATAAGGTCAATAAACAAAGGTCTGTCCTGCTCCTCTCTCTCTCTCTCTAACTCAACAGTGATCCAACCTATATCAGTTCATAAATCTCCTCTGTCTGTTCTAAACAGCCGGTGTCTGGTCGCTCTTTCCTGGGAAAAATCCTCTGTCGCACAGGAAGTGATGCGTTTTACGTTTCCGGTTTGTTTGGAATCAACAGAAGAAGAAGAACTGGGTAGTTAGCATGAGCAGTGATAGCCACCATGGCTGAACAGACAGAGAGAAGAGAAACTCAAACTGCAGCAACAGAAAACCCAAGCTCCGCCCACACTGTTTGATTGACAGGTGACACCACAGTGAGGCTGAGGGACAGAGATGGAGACTGAAGGAAACAAACACCACATCATTTCTTTGTCCGTGCATCAAGTTGCTCTCTGTGTCATTTAACATCAATAAATCACCATGACATTAATGAAGAGTCATCAGTATAATGACAGTAAACATCCTCCATAGTTTCTCCACCTGGTGGATCTGGAGGGAAATCTGCTGGATCTTTACGGCACAAAACAGGAAGAGGTTCTGTTCTTCCAGAGCAAACGGAGATAAAGCTGAAAGAGTTTCTGGCAGCAGATGGTGGAAGGAGGGAAAGGAAGATGGAGAAATCACTTCCAACATGTTGATCCTCTTCAGGGAGGGGGAGGGGGGGCAGGAAGCAACGGGGCTGATGGGAAATGTAGTCTTAATGTGGAGAAACACTAGAACTAACAATACAGCTGCTGTGAGATGGAGGAGTGCAGTCGTCTCCATCAGGCTCTCATCTGTTTACAGTCATTATGTTTAAAATGATACACAGAGCAACTTTAATTAAAAGGAGAACAACGTTGGCTGGGAGGTTAAATGATTTGGTTTGTTTGAATAAAAGTAAAGATTTTCCCGACGTGCTTCTGACAGCAGAAACACACTGAGGTGAGATTATAAACTCTTTACTGACACATGACTTTATAAATATTATAACACTGCAGGTGATGAAATGTCAGGAGGAGGAGAGGAGAAACCAATAAAGATGTTCTGCAGAGGTCAGCGGAGTCAGTAAGAGAGATATAGAGAGGAAAAATGAGAGGGGGGGGGGGGGGGGCAGAGAGAGAGAGAGGGAGAGAGAGAGAGAGAGAGAGAGGGAGAGAGAGAGAGAGACATAGAGAGAGGGAGAGAGAGAGAGACAGAGAGGGAGAGACGGAGAGGGAGAGAGAGAGAGAGAGAGGGAGACAGAGAGGGAGAGAGAGGGAGACGGAGAGAGAGGGAGAGAGAGAGAGAGGGAGACGGAGAGGGAGAGAGAGGGAGAGAGAGAGAGAGAGGGAGACAGAGAGGGAGAGAGAGGGAGAGAGAGAGAGAGAGGGAGACGGAGAGAGAGGGAGAGAGAGAGAGAGAGGGAGACGGAGAGGGAGAGAGAGGGAGAGAGAGAGAGAGGGAGACGGAGAGGGAGAGAGAGGGAGAGAGAGAGAGAGGGAGAGAGAGAGAGATAGAGAGAGAGAGAGAGAGACGGACAGGGAGATAGAGGGAGAGAGAGAGAGAGAGACAGATAGAGAGAGAGAGAGACTGAGAGGGAGAGACGGAGAGAGAGAGAGAGAGACAGAAAGGGCGAGAGAGAGAGGGAGAGACAGAGCGATAGAGAGAGAGAGACAGAGAGAGAGAGAGAGGGTATTCGTGTGCATTATAAACTGAAAGCATATACTGAGTACAGACACACACAATATGCTTGAGTCTTATCCAAATCATATACAATATCAGTATCTCACTTTCCTCTCCTCTCCCCTCCTCCCCTCTTCTCCTCTTCTCCTCTTCTTGTCTCTCCTCCTTTCATCTCCTCTCTCTCATCCTTTCCTCTTCTCTCCTCTTCTCCTCTCTCCTCTCCCCTCCTCTCGTCTCTCCTCCTTTCATCTCTCTCCTCTCATCCTTTCCTCTTCTCTCCTCTTCTCCTCTCTCCTCTCCCCTCCTCTCGTCTCTCCTCCTTTCATCTCCTCTCCTCTCATCCTTTCCTCTTCTCTCCTCTTCTCCTCTCTCCTCTCTTCTCTCCCCTCTTCTCTCATCCTCTCTCCTCTCCCCTCCTCCCCTCCTCCCCTCCTCTCGTCTCTCCTTTTATCTCCTCTCCTCCCATCCTTTCCTCTCCTCCTCTTCTCTTCTCCTCTCTCCTCTCCTCTCCCCCTCTCTTCTCTCCTCCTCTTTTCTCATCCTCTCTCATCTCCTCTCCTCTAACATTTTAAGGAATATTATTTGAAAGGTCAGTTTAGTTTGATCACACCTAACATTACCTTTCAGTCCAATGGGATGAACATTAATTGGATTATTTAACGTTGTTTGATTTTGCATGTGAGCCATATTATGATATAGATATAAATTGTGATATAAATTGATATACAATTTCTTATGATTATTATGATACTGATTTCAACCATATGGCCCTATAGCAAAATCACTTGTCTTCCAGTGTAAACAGCCTGGGAGTTTTTTGTACCTATGCAAATTAATTAAAAATAATTTTTAAAAATCCAGTTTAAAACCCCAAACTTTGAAAAATACACCTTATGTACCTGTGTAAATGCGATTGATGGATTAAACAAAAATCTATTTTTTATACAGGTGTAAACCCAGAGTAAATAAAAAAAGATAAAAATATCTTCTTTATCTGTGTGAATCTAGCCAATGAATTAAAGGAAAACCAGACACTTTCTTCCAGAGTTTTTAAATATTAGATATTTTGTGTCTATGCAAATAAAGAAAACTCATATGTGTGTGATCCAGTTTAAACAGTCAGATAGTTTGACCTGCAGTGTGAATGAAGCCGCTGAATTAAAGAGACATGACAGTTTTCGGAGGTGTAAAATCCTCTTTAAGCCTGTTGGACGTGACGATGTGGCTTCAGCTGATAAAACCAGAGAAAAGACCAGGAAGACAAGAGAGAGAGAGAGAGAGAGAGAGAGAGAGAGAGAGGGAGAGAGAGGGAGAGAGAGAGAGAGAGAGAGGGAGAGAGAGAGAGAGAGAGAGGGAGAGAGAGAGAGAGAGAGAGAGGGAGAGAGAGAGGGAGAGAGAGGGAGAGGGGGAGAAAGTGAGAGGGAGAGAGAGAGAGAGAGAGAGGGAGAGAGGGAGAGAGAAAGGATAAAGAGATGAGAGGAGATTTAATCCACAGGGACAGAGAGAGGAGTGGGTGATGAAGAGGAAGAAGAGGAGGAAGAGGAGGAGGAGGACGAGGCCTGCAGGCTGGCTGGTGTTAATCCTCCTTTATTTAACACTGAGATGATCTGAGAGAGAGAGAGAGAGAGAGAGAGAGAGAGAGAGAGAGAGAGAGAGAGAGAGAGAGAGAGGGAGAGAGAGAGACAGAGAGAGAGAGAGAGGGGCGGGCGACTGTCACTCTGAATTGTGGAGAGAGAGAGAGAGAGAGAGAGAGAGATCCAAAACATCTCCTCCTCTCCTCTTTTTGCTTCTCTTTACTTCTCCTCTCCTATCTTTTCTTTCCTTCTCCTTCCTTTTTGTCTCCTCTAAAGGAGGCTAAAATTCAGCTCTTCAGGGTTTAAAAGTGAAAGTTTGGTAACATCTGTCTGTCTGACACTCAAAACAAACCAACACACCAATAACTCTGATTTCTGACCTTGGCCTATACATCTTCTGGGGTAAATGACAAAAATAAAGCATTATCTGAGCCAGTAAGATCCTGAGAGCTGCAGCAGAGACACCATGTTGAAACCAGGAGAACAGAGAACATGCAGACCGCACACAGAGAGGAGCGGGACCCGACCCCGCGCCCCCCCCCCTGGCCGGCGGGCGGCGGGACGGCCGGCCCTGACGGGACAGTGAACGCAGCGCGGACTCACTGTAGTCGCTGTTCTCGTCCTTGTTGCCGTTGATGGTTCCATCCGGCTGCATCTGCAGGTAGAAGCCCTGCTCACTGAAGAGACGCGTCACGATGCCCTTCAGCTGCGGCTCTGAAACACCGCAAGACACAGAGACACAGGTTAGGACCGCACACACACACACACACACACACACACACACACACACACACACACACGCACACACACACACGCACACACACAGGCTGAACAGTGGCACTACGCCCTTAAGTCGCCAGAACCAGAAACCATATTAGACAGAGAGGCTAGGGGTTGACACCATAAACACACACACACACACACACACACACACACACACACACACGCGCACACACACACACACACATTTTTCCCAGCAGGTTGTTTGAGAGTCATACTGAACCTGACTGGTTTCCTCCTCAGTTGGGTTTGTTTTGCCAGATGAGAACACAATCATGGTACTACTGTAGTACTTTAGAAGTACTGGTGATAGTACTACTGTAGTACTTTAGAAGTACTGGTGATAGTACTACTGTAGTACTTTAGAAGTACTGGCGATAGTACTACTGTAGTACTCTGGTAGTACTGCTAACCTGCGGTGCAGTTTTTTGGGGGTTTCCAGCAGTTATTCTGAACTGAAGTGGTTTCCCTCTGTTCCCACATCAACAGTATGTTTTCCATCCACATGCTTATGGATTATATTTGGACAAAACAAAATGAAGAAAATTATAATATACAAAATAGTCTCCATAAACAAACATTGCTAAACAAACTGAGAATTTGTTCAATTTCAAAACAAACCCAACGAAACGGCAACAAGCGACGACTCCTGACAGAGCGAGGCGATGCACAGAGAAGAGGTCGAACTCAGTCTGCAAGCAACCTGATCTCACACAATGTGACACACGTGAACACCAGACTACGTGTTGGTGGCACATAAAGTGTTAACATTCCATTTTCCCAGCATGAAACGGTTCCCTGAAGCAGACAGGACTACCAGGCAGCAGAGTCTCAGTGGTGTCGGTCGGTGGAGGATGGACTGAGCTTGTACCAAGGAAATTTCTACCATGAGTCACATTTTAAATAATAATACGTTTTTCTTATTTAACCGACCAAAGCCTTTCCCAAACCTTAACCAAGTTGTTTTAGTTTCAACTGTTTTTGTCACAGAATCCAGTTCATGGTGGAGGAAAAATAATTTTCACATAATTCGTGTCCGCAGCAGGTAAATCTGCGTTTCAGAGTTCCTGCTCATTTCACCACCTTCCATGAGATCATGTTGTCCGCGCGTCCCGCCGCAGACGGCGTCCCGCAGCCGACGGGTCGCAGGTCGGAGCCCCAGCACAGCGGGCCGCCCCGCGTCCCGTCACAGCTCTCTGCCCTTGAGCAAGGCGCCGAAGCCCTCCTGCTCCCTCGCTGTACGTCCCTCTGGACGGAGCGGCGGCCCGGTGCTGTGAATGTAAATGCGGCGTGCGCTCGTGTAATGAAGCGTGCTCCAGATGACAATGTGGGGCAGAAGGACTCAGCACTGGAAGAGATGGAAATAGACCAAAATACAGCGAGCTAATGTGGGGCAGGACGCTGTGCCACTTAGCAGCCTGACTGACTGACAGCAGCCTGAACACCAACAAGACGCTCACGACTTCCCCGGCCTGTCCGCCGCTTCTGTTCCAACATTTACTTTCTGTTTTGTCCAAAATCTCCCAGAGTATGTTGTTTTGTGTTGTTTTTGTACACAGAATTATTTTATGTCTCCCTTGTTTCTCCCTTTTCTCCCCGACTCTCATTTCTTTCCCATCACTTCTGTATTGTCGTGATCATTAAAGGTTCACAGGGATTTTTGTTCCGTCTGTCTGACTGCTGTGACCTCTGACCTTTGACCTCCTTACTGTTGGCTGCTTGTAATGTTGGTGATCTAGGAACTGACGCTGATTCTGTTGAGCTCACAGGAAGTCGCTCTGGATGAGAGCATCAGCCAGAGGTGGGGACTCGAGTCACATGACTTGGACTCGAGTCACATGACTTGGACTCGAGTCACATGACTTGGACTCGAGTCACATGGCTTGGACTCGAGTCACATGACTTGGACTCGAGTCACAGTTTTAATAGCTTGAGACTTGACTTGATGCATGAAGAGAAGACTTGAGACTTGACTTGACTTGGGTTCTGGTGACTTGGGACTTGACTCTGACTTGTACTTTGATGACTTGAAAAGGTTTCTAAAGTCTTGACTTGAGATCTTGTGTTTGTGTAAATGACTTAGATTGAAAGTGATGAGATTTGTTCCAGCGGACGACTGAATTTAAATTCTGTTTTCTGAATTTGTATGGAATGATTGAATTTATTGAAGTTGAAACTGATTATAGAAATCAAACTCATGATGCTCTTACCAAGTTTTTATCCTATTAAAACCATATTGCATTGAAAAGTCCTAGATATTTAGTTTTCTTTAAGATATTAAATTGATACTGGACTCTTGATTTGTTCTGACTTGACTTGCTGTTCTACATTTAGACTTGAGACTTGACATTAATGACATGGACTTGACTTGGACTTGACTTGGTAATCTACATTTAGACTTGGGACTTGTGCCTCAAGAGTTGAGACTGACTTGGGACTGGAGCAGAGTTGACTTGGTCACAGCTCTGGCATCAGCTAAATGAGTTTAGTGTGTTTAGTGTTTAGTGTCCCATGGTCTAAATGCTGTTTCAGAGAATTCCACCTGTTTGGTTTATGGAGAGTTTTAGTGTCCCATGGTCTAAATCATTTTAAATTGATCAGCATCGATTTCAAAGCAGAGTGTTAGTGTTCCGCAGCCTAAACGCTGTTCCAGAGAACGTCATCAGTGTTGGTTTCAGTGGAGAGTTTTAGTGTCCTGTGGGTTTCAGAGGCCTTTCCACGCTGACAGGAAACATTTCTGAGATAATCACTAATCCAGTGGAATATTTTTTTTTTCCTCAGAATCTATATTTAACGTGTGCGTCACACTGTTTTGGGAGGATATGCCAGTTTTAACGCATTTGTGAGCCTGTGGGACAAAACTCACCGCCAACAACACCTCGTCCCTGTCACTGCTGCTTCAACCAGAGGTGAGGAAACACACCGCCGATAAAAACTTCTGGTTCACATGATGGATTCAAGTCAGATACACTGGATCTGGTTTATTTAAGGGCAAGAAAATCAAACTCACTTTGGAAATTTAAATAGTTTGATCTAGTCTGAATTATTTAGAGTCATAATCCAAGTAATAATTCAACCTATATCCAGTCCATAAATCTCCTCTGTCTGTTCTAAACAGCCGGTGTCTGGTGGCTCTTTCATGTGAAAAATCCTCTGCTGCACAGGAAGTGATGCGTTTTACGTTTCCGGTTTGTTTGGAATAAACAGAAGAAGAAGAAGAACTGGGTAGTTAGCATGAGCAGTGATAGCCACCATGACTGAACAGACAGAGAGAAGAGAAACTCAAACTGCAGCAACAGAAAACCCAAGCTCCGCCCACACTGTTTGATTGACAGGTGACACCACAGTGAGGCTGAGGGACAGAGATGGAGACTGAAGGAAAGAAAAGCAGGAACAGGAAGGATTATCACTTTAAAGGAAACATACGAGTCCTTTTGAAGACTTTTGTCCTTTTGAGAACTTGTGAACACGGTCGTGGTGAATTAGCTTGTTAGCGGATCATTAGGATGCATGCAAACAGTCACTGCCAGCCAGGTATTGATCATGTGGTTGATCAATAACAAGCCTCACCAACATGCTGTGTCAGAGTCTTGCCTGTGAATCAGAAGGAGACCCGACATGTGCAGTACTTATAACACCGTGGGTTCAAATCCAGGCTCCTGATCACTGTGTCAAAACCAGCACACATAAAAGGTGTTTTCCTGCCCCATAACCCAAACAGACCATAATAAGTCTGCAGAGGATTGATGGGTTTGCTGATCAAATAAAATGTACTCAACGATTACGTCAACTAGACTTCTAGATACTCTCCATCCCAACACACACACACACACACACACATACACACACACACCACCCCCATTTCCAGCTAAACGACCGGCGTCTCAACAACATTTCAGTTTTATTATTCCAGTGTTCAGCATGATGACATATTATCTCTTCACCAGACGTTTCTGTTGGACCTCTGATCTAATTAACCAACTTGCTGCTCTACATTGGGAAAATGTCACTTTATAATTTGTGTCAATCACAGGCCACCGTAGCTAAAGGGGACGGAGGGGTGAAGCAAGCCGATGTTGCTGGTTACTTAGTTCGCCTTTAACATTAAAATCACCCGATATGAAAGCACAATAAAACCCCACAGCATATATCGACCAACTTCTGCGTCGTATAGCTGCAGCGGTGCGAACATTCACGGCTCTGCGTTGGTGATTCTGAGCGTAGAGCAGAGAGACACTAGATGTCAGCGTGGAGCTTTGTTCACACAGCAGTTACCACAGAAGAAGTCGTAGTGAAACTCATGTTGTGGATGTTTCGGTTCATCTGGTGTCTTCATGACCGGGAGATGAACATCTGAACCTCCTCAGCTCGTCTCTCTTCATCTGCTCCGTGTTGTCTTCACTATCGGCCCGCAGCGACCCATACAGGAGGAGGAGACACCGAGCGGCCAATCACAGCTCTTGCGGCGGTCTTGCATCACAGTTACATTTTTTGGAGAGGAGCAATAAGCTACGGCGGCACCGCAAAGACCTACAGCGAAGCTTCGATGCATTAGTATAAATTAACTCCCATGGATCTTTCCTGTGTCTCCGCTGTCTGAGACTCAGCAGGTTACGGCGTGAACCCCGTGCTCCTGATGTCACAGGTCTGATCCCACTCTGTCTGTCCCGCCCTCCGCTGTGTACCGTGTGATCAAGCAGAGATGCTATAGAATCGTCTTTCAAAGAAGCCGTTTGTTGTATCGCCAAGAAAATGTGTAGCGAGTCTTGCCAGCGGTGGGTAGTCGGCTAATGAGAGTAGCAGCTCATAAATGTATGAATGTTGAAATCTATCCAACACACAACATCTCCTCCCTGCTCGCTGTGAAGTTTCTCCTCTAAACATTTTCTCAAGAGGGAATTCCGCTGAAGTTGACTTTTGGCTTGTTATTCTGCAGGAGTAGACATTTTCCTAAAGTTTCCAACGTTTTTTTTGGGGGGGGGCTTCAGTTGTTTTATCACTTCTGAGTGATGAGTCTCAAGAGGAAAATGCAGTCCACTGACATCATCGCATGAGAGGCTGGAACAAACTTTTGGCCATTAATTTTTCCACACTGACATTAAATATTTAGGATTATGAAGAAAAATGAATTGATGTTTAATACTGATAGAGGAATCTGGCTGTCCATAAGTAAGTTTGATTTCTGAGGAAACTGAAGTGAATTTAAAGGTCCATATTCTCCAGAGTTTTATTTTGTGTCTTTCTGTCCATTCAAAGCTGTGTGTGTGGTGTCATGAACCAAAAACACTCTCAATCCATTTCTCCACGTTCATTTTCCAGCATCTCTCTGAGCCTTACCAAGAACAGGCCGTTTCTGTCTCCGTGTCTTTAAGGCTCATTAATATTAACGACCCCTCTGTTCCGATCGGCTAACCGTTTCGAGAGTGAAACGTGAGACGCCGCGGCCCGGCGGCTACAGGTAGGGAAAACTCTCCGGTAATAAACGATGACGACCGCTCGACCGCTTTGAAAAAAACACTTTGTTAGTCTATTATTTCTTACAGAAATGATAATGAGCGAACCTTTGTGACGCCGCAAAGTTACGGAAGTCCAAACGGCTCGTTTAGAGGCTCGCTTTTCTAATATGGATTGTGTGGATTTAGTTTTGATACTTTCACCATGTTTAGATACACATCCAACTCCTTTATCATCACAGAGGAGAGGGAGTCCTGCTTTACATCATATGGGACCTTTCAGACACCGCATCTATGGAAACCACAGTGTTGAGAATGCTGATCCTATGTTACTATGGTAACCACTGTATTCTAGAGTACTGATCCTATGTTACTATGGTAACCTCTGTAGTCTAGAGCGCATGTAACTATGGTAACCACTGCGTTCTAAAGTGCTGGTACTAAGTAACTGTGGTAACCACTGCGTTCTAAAGTGCTGGTACCATGTAACTATGGTCACTACTAACCAGCAGCACACCAAACTAAAGAATCAACGATTCCTGGACAGCAAGGCAGAAGTTCAGGATCTGAGGGTCTAGAACTGGGACCAGAACTCTTCAGCCCAGTTGTTTACTAGTCTTTGTGTTGCAGACCATCCTGTCACCAGGGAGTCACAGGTTTGATCCCCCAATCTATCCATCAGCAGCCATGTGTACTGCCAAAACACTTTGAACCCTGACCCCTGCTCTCTCACTGCAAGTCACTCAGGCTCAACCTGGTGATCTGTAGCCCTGTTGAGGGGTAAAGTTTAGTAAAGTTTATCACAGAGTAGAGTTTGTCAGGCGAGTCCAAGGGTTCGGTCCGACTGATTCTGTCATCGCTCCCTCAGCTTGACCGGCTCAGTTAAACTGAGGTCACACTGATCTTTAAAGGTGGGCTTATTTAAGTCTAATGCGTTTGTAAATTTAACACAGCAGTATTTTTCCTCCAAACAGCTGTTAGTGTGCTTGTAGTTTTATCCCAGTTAGTACAGTAAGCTAAAGCTTTATGATTTCAGCCTGTGCATCAGCGCTCAGATGGTGACCGCCGCAGCGTGTGCGCAGTAAAAATCTGGTTCTAGTCGGTCTCAGACTCAAAATGCTTCTAGGGTGCATCTCTGTTGAGTTTGGGCCGGGTCAGTCCGGTCCGAGCCTGAAGTTTTGGGCCTGATTCAAGCTCTGTCACAGAGATCCTGGAACCCATCAGGAAACCCACTGAGCATCAATCAGATGGGTCCAGATGGACCTGGAATCCCTGGTTTGTTTTGCTAAAGTATTGAAATGGCAAATAAAATTGAACTCATCCCTAAACAATATGTCAGGTCATGTTTCGTCCTCGTACCACACGTCAGTAAATACTCTGAATAACCGTTCTGATTCTACGAACCAACCTGGTTTCCGCCGTACAGGCCTTTTCTTCCCGCTGCAGAATCGGACTTTGCTGAAGACGTTGAAGATGTGTCTCTCACACAGCGACCTCGGGTCTTTACTGGGACTCGTTCGCCTCTTGTTTGTCGTTACCTTTTCGCTGTTCGACTCCCGGGCCTGACGCTTCTGTCGGATCAGGGAGCTGGCGATGGCCGCCGCCATCTCCCTCCAAGGTGGGCGAATCCACCAAGATTTAAATATCTGATCCTGGTTTGTCTCCAAGTTCAAGGATTTTCTTTTTATTGCAAAACAGCTGTCATGTCACTCCCTGATTGGTGGAAACCACCAGGCTTCTGATGTTTCGCCTGGCGAGTCTCAGAAATTAAATGGTGGCAGAAGTGTGTAGATAAAAGTGTTCTTATAGTTGTTCCATGATATGAAACTGCTTCATATAGTCCAAATGAAGAACTTTATTCCAAAACACTATAGATCCATTTTGAGAAACATCTGTTACCTGATATTTACATCTCCATATTTAATAAATAACTGACAGATCCTTGAATTCTGAGATAGTTAATAACTTAATTTATGTTCCACAGTGGTTTTTACTTTCATGCCAGCAATCATTTTCCAAGAGTAGACGTCACTTTTTTCAAACTGTAGGTTCTGGGAAACAGTCTTTAGTTTTTAGGTGAAGTTACTGTTGGTTATACCGGCTGGTCCATCGCATGAGGAGGGTGAAGAGCCTTCATCAGCTTCATCTGAGTCTCTGAGCCTGAGTCTCACTGTAATGATCCAAGACGCCGGCCTCGTTCTGAACATGGCACAGAGCAGCAGCAGATCTGAAAATCCCAGGATGGATGATGGGTAGTTTACCAGCTTGTCGCCGCTCCATCTCCCGCTGCGATGGCATTAATGAACGAAGCGCGTCTCTCTCTGATGGAGGCTCATCGCTGCAGACGCAGGAGTTGCACGCTTTGGATTTATTCTACTCATGCGTTGATGATGCATGCATGAACCGAACACAATGTCGTTTTAGCAGCTCTGTGTGAAGGATTCATAATGGAAACGTCTCATCAGTGAATCGGAGTTGCGATAAAAATCTATGCTGTCACACTATAAACAATAATAATCAATAACCAGGGCTGAGCAGTTTCATCTCAACACATCTGAACTGCAGGGTCCTTGCAGAACAGAAAGACATTAGTGATCCCAGAGTGTTTTGATGACATCCGTTTATTCCTCCTCCATCTTCCACATCCGTCCTCAGCAACTTTCAGAGTTGGCGGAGACGCAACTTGTCTTGGTTTTCACATGCGGAGCGGTGAAGAGTCAGCGGGCGGTTTGGTCTTCAGGGAATGAAAAACGGCGGAGAAATGCAACGTTGAGAAGACCAATGTGGGAAACCGAGCGAGTTGAAGAAGAAAAACGGCGAAGAAAGCGTCGAGTCGCATCAACAATCCATAAAGTCTGAAAATATTCCCAAAGCGTCTGAGGATCAGGAGGAGAGAGACGACTGGAGGACTGAAATAACAGCAGATTACACACGAGTCGTTCCTTATCCTCTATTCTTTTTATTCTATTCTTTTCTATTCTCCCCTCTCCGATCCTCTCCTCCTCTTCGCAATGTGAGCTACTGTATGTGATGAGAGGCTGACAGAGGGGGGGGGGGGGGGGGGGGGGCGAGGGGTAGAGGGAGAGAGAGAGCAACAGAGAAAGAGAGAGAAAGGAGAGTGAAGGTAGAGCGACAGAGAGACACCGATAGAAGAGAGAGAGAGAGAGAGTGTGCGTGATAGGGAGAGAGTAGAGCAATAACAAGAAAGAGAGAGAGGAGGGAAGGTAGAGAGACTGCAAGAGAGCAATAGAGAGAGAGAGCAATAGAGAGAGAGGAGAAAGAGGAGAGAGAGAGCAATAGAGAGAGAGTGTAATAAGGAGAGAGAGAGAGGACAGAGTAGAAACATAAAAAGAGAGGGGAGAGAAGATGGGGAGAGAGAGAGAGAGAGAGAGAGAGAGAGAGGAGGGAAGGTAGAGGGACATAGAAAGAGAGTGGAGGTGTTTTAGAAGCTGAGTTCCTAAAAATAATCTGCTGGATGTTTCTCCCACATTACAGATTACTGTATCTTCACCATGTAATCTTAATCCACATTACATGGTGAAGGTACAGTAATCTGTAATCTTAATCCACATTACAGATTACTGGTTACCTGCAAAAACAACCAGCGTCTACTCTCCCATAAACCAACAAATACAAAAAAAATATATATATATATTGTATTATTATTATTGTTATTTTTTTTTTTTTACATATATATATATATATACTGTATATATACAATTCATAATATATTACATTTGGTGTAAAATTTAATCCAAACCGCCTTGCAGTACAAAAATCCTAAAATACTAAAATATCCTACTCTAGAAGTACTATTACTTTGTGAAAATTTTACTTTGGTGGAAGTAAAATTACTGGTGTGAATGATGTGAAAATCTACTCCACTGAAAGTAACTAAATGTTACTGAGTTACTGAAAGTAAACTGAACATTCCCATGCAAAAAACATGGCAGAGGGTTCAATGTGTGATATTGAACATGTTGTTAAAGACTCTGAAAAGATTCTTCAATCTGTGATGAAAAACACAAAAAATGCCCAAACCAATAACGTTACTACGTTTCTTTCACTAGTAGCTAACAAACTAGCTAGACAACGACCAGGCAAACACACCAGTAATATTGTAGCTGGTTGGATGGCTTTTTGGCTAATGCTATTGCTACAATTAGCTTATCAGATTCTGAAATTCATTCAATCTGTGAATGAAAAAAAATATTCAATAACATCATACCCTGCTGCTTCTGTTCCTAGCCTACTAGCTATCCAACTAGCTAGCAAGGCTAGCAAATAACAACAAGGGAAATGCAAACCACTAGCTGGATGGGTGTAAACTAAGCTGCTATATGGATAAATTTGAGCATTTAATGTTAAAGTTTCTTAACATTACTGATGCAAAACGTACAAAATAGCCTACAAAATTTGTACTCTATAATGGGTGCGATTTAAAATGTAGTAAAGTAGCCTACTTATGTAAAAGTAAAATGACTAAATAATACAAGTAGGCTACACAAAACAGCTACTCAGTTAAACAAGCGTAAATGTAATTAGAGAGTTTATGTTTATGGGCTCGATGTGTGGACTAGCTGTATGCTACTAGATAAAATGAAGTAGTATAGCAGCAGTAGTAGTAGTAGCAGTATCGTAGTATTAACAGAAGTAGAAGTAGTAGTAGAGGTAGTATAACTAGTTACCGTAGTTAGTATGCTCTATCTATTGAGCTACAGGACCGTCAATGATATAGACACCATGATACATTTTTCAGCTACAAAATGAATATTGTCACTTTCACATTAAAGAATAAAACTAAATATGATTTCCCACCAGTACATACTGACAGCAGAATGTAATTTCTCAGTTAGCGTTTCAGTTACTGATGCAGACACACTTCCTGGTTTAGGCTGGTGAGCTGATTTCTACATAGAAAGTCTTAAAGCCTTGTGCAGCTTTAAATCTGAAATCTGTCTCTAACCTGCACTGCAAGAACATCTACACATCTGAATAACCACCATATCTCCTGTATGATGAAAGTGTAGCACTACACACACTCTCTCTCTCTCTCTCTCTCTCTCTCTCTCTCTCTCTCCCTCTCTCTCTCCCTCTCTCTCTCTCTCTCTCTCTCGGCCTGCAGGTATCTCTCTGACACGGAGCCAGTTTCCTCCCATGCTGCTGTGGTTTGGAGCAGAGATGATTCACACTGAGCTGCTCACATCACATCAGACTATCTGTGAACACTACAGTGTGTAACACTGGAGAGCCGGCGTCGCTTCTCTAAACCCTCAGCTATCACAAAATCCCTGTTCTCATGTCATTTCACACCAAAACTAATCCGCTGATATAGTGAGCCGAAGTTGACATAATTATCTTATCATAATAATCTGTCAGTGTATGGGAGGTTTCTTCATATCAGCAATCTAAAAAGTATATTGATATGAAATATGTTGTAGGAGGCATCAACACATTTTGTTTGGCTTAATTTAACAGAAATCCATCCAGTATTATTTACATGAACAACCAATTAGTTACTGAACTACATTACCCAGCAGGCTTTTAGCTAGCTGGAAAGTTCCATCTCCCACAAAGGGAACTAGCTACGCTAGCTAGCTAGCTAGCTAGCTGCAGCTTCACAGCTACAGTGAGAAATGTGTTCAGATCCTCATGAGGCTGAACTCAGACTTTAGTGGATCCAGACTGCATCTGAACAGGTGAAAACCTGCTGAGACGGTCTGCTGCTGCTGGAGGATCAGCTGCTTCAGCTGCTTCATGTTGGAGTTCTGCATCCAGACAAAGTCTGTTCTGGAAGTTTCTACACCTAAAATAACAGAAAAGTCCAAATCGTCTAACAGCTTCTGCTGCGTAGAGAGAGAGGAGAACACAACTCCATTTGTTGCTTTGTTTAGCAGCAGAAGACAGAATACTTTGTGGTCGATGGAACATCCTGTTAGCCACTTAGCTGCTGGTCAACAGGAAGACTTCAGCCTGCACTTCTGCTTCAGCTCACTATAGGACAGACATAGTTTCATAGTGTCCAGGTATAGAGGAGCTGCCGTCATAAAAACTAAGAGATCAAAATAGGCCTTAAGCTAAAATTTAAAGTCTTTTAGTTTAGCTTTTACATAAGTATGTGTGATTACAATCATAGCTAATCTGACCTTGATTCTTTTAAGTAATCTGTTTTGTTTTAATCTGCCCCTTTTATTGTGATGCAATATTCTCTCAGTTTCAGTTTCACCATGCTCACAATTTTGGAGCAAATTTTTGTGCATCTTGACTCTTAACTTTGTAAAGTTTGTATTCTTGACTATTTGACCACTATGTTGAGCTATTTCTCAGGTTTCTTTTAGTGCAATAAGTAGTCCTCAATGTAATGCTGTAGCCATTCAGCCTCCCTCTCACCCAACCTCCCTGTTATTTTCCTTCTCTCTCTCTCTCTCCCTCTCTCTTTCTCTCCCTCTCTCTCTCTCTCTTCATCATCCTCTTGATACCCCCCCCCCCCCCCCCACACACACACACACACAAAGTATCCCTGAATGTTTGTTGCCTCTAACCTCACTGTGTCGTTAGTGACTCATCCTTTCTAGTAGTGATAATTGGATTGTGTAACGTGCCCTTCAGATCCAGACGACCAATCACAGACTCTCATCTACATTCTGTTTCATTATGTTGGCCTTGATAGGCACCGCCAGCAGCCAATCACGCTCCAGCTCCCGCCAGTCGCCGGTTTGAATCCTCACAGAATGTACTGAGGCTTTTAAAAAAATCCTATTCAGTTCACCTGCCTCTTCATCATCCTCAGATATCTACATTTAACTAATACAGGAAATGAAATTTCACCTGGCAGGAAGTTACAAAAATTAAGCATGTTCTACATCCTAATTTAATAAGAAGCCTGTTGAAGTGGCTGGTGTGAATATGAAGCAGGAAAAGCGCAGGTAGGCTTCGCAAAATCTTTCCCTGGATGAATACCGATTGAAAACTAGAAGGCATTCAGAGAAGAAACCTCCAACAACGCTGAACCAACTCCCGTCACTTCAGTTTTAAGTGAACTAGATTTCTTGACCCTGTAAACATCCTTAGGATGTGGAATCAAATCTCTATCTCTGTTAGTTTCATGGTTATGGATAAAAACTAATCCCCCAAATCTAATCAATTGTTCCTGATCTGACCATCAAATTTCATGGAAATGGGTTGATAAGTTGTTGAGATATCGCTGACAGACAGACCAGCGGGGGTGAAAACATAAATCTGACATTCACATGAATTCATCACGACCAAATGTTCCGAGCTGTGTATGAAAACACGCTGAACCGCTGCGACCCGTTTCTCTGTCAGACTGTATGAACATGTCAGTGAAAGCACCGCCATGCTGAATGTAGGCTTCCATCAGAAACCAGGTCAGCTGCTTTAATTACTGTCATGTATTTGTGGACTCGTACCTGCACAGTGGGACTGAAACCAGAGCCTCACCTGCCGCAGCTGAGACCACATTCACACCTATCCAGGTCCGTCCAGACCCGTCCAGATCGGTCCAGACCCGTCCAGGTCCGACCAGACCCGTCCAGATCGGTCCAGATCGGTCCAGACCCGTCCAGGTCCGACCAGACCCGTCCAGACCCGTCCAGACCCGTCCAGGTCCGACCAGACCCGTCCAGATCGGTCCAGACCCGTCCAGGCACGTCCA
>NC_136002.1:33291480-33308980 GCF_048128805.1 Centroberyx gerrardi
AGTCAACAGCAATCTGATCAGAATGACAAAATACTTCTTCTTCCACTGAGTGGCTGTTTCAAATGCATTCTGGGAAATAAACACTGACATGTCTAAGCTCTAGAGTTAAACTCCAGTACCCGGTCTCTGCACAGAGTACCATCATCTGGTCTCATGTTGTGCAGATTTAACCGACAGTCAAACTGCTGATTGTTTCTCTCCCTCTGAAGTGGATGAATAACTGAATAAATGTTGAATCAGCCTCATTAAACTGAACTGCATCAGACTGTAAAATTACCTTATTGTATAATTCTGTTGTGTAACAGAGAGAAGAGGAGCTGAGACACACTGACACCTGCTGGACACAACTGACAACTGCTACTGCTACTGCTCAGGTAGGTGTGTTTGTTTTAAGAAGTTTATTGTACAGAGCTGATCTGGGTGGGTGGAGCTGCATCAAGCCAGACAGAGAGAGCAGGAGGAACACCCAAACTGTGTAAGTCTGTGTGTAGGTGTGTCAGGCCGGCACTGACCCCTGGACCCAGCCCTGACCCCTGGACCCGGCCCTGACCCCTGGACCCGGCACTGACCCCTGGACCCGGCCCTGACCCCTGGACCTTCATGTTACGAGGAAGACGCTCTCTCAGACTGAGCCACCAGGACAAACTGGCATAATTTGTTCTTGTAGAAAGACTCATTAAACAGGGGGTGAACACCGAAACACTCAGTGGAACGATTACATTAAATATGAAGGGAAACTGTACATATGGCATGTTGCATCGGCCTGTATGGCTATGATGCTTTAAATGTGTTTTTGAAAAAATATAGTATTTGCATTTCCTACAGCTTGCTCCTTAAGATAAGATAAGATAAGATAAGATAAGATAAGATAAGATAAGATAAGAGTTCTTCACTTCCCTTTGGTACTTAGTGTTTCTGGAACAGCCTTCTGTGCTCAGAGATAGTGAAGAGGTAAGACCCTCCACTCTGGATTCACATGGGATCGACAGCAGCAAGGTGAGGCTTCAGACAAGGTGAGTGACAAATAAAGAACCAACAACATGACAATACTCACATTAAACATGAAAAAACCCATCCAAAAAAAAAAGCTCAAGCTAACCCTAAAAACTAAACCTAACCAAAAATGCTTTCAAAGCACAATGACATTTCAAAACTGAAACGAGACTAAACAAGGTGTAAAACCAAAACTGAAAAACAACAAATAAAACCAATACAAAAAAAGCCACAACCATAATAACACCATACAGGTACCTGGTGGTTCAAAAACAAAAGTGGGTAAAACACAAAAATGCTGCTACTACTGCCACAGTGTTCTGGCCTGTGATTGGTCAGAACCAGAGTCACACATCTGAATGGGTTCTCAGACTTTATGTTGCTGTTTATATGACGACTAACCAACTTTATGTTCCTGCTTAAAACGTTGTTCAACCAAACAGCCCAACAAAACCCTCTTCAACACACACACACACACACACACACAGCTGTACAGCAGTGAGTGTGTGTGTGTGTGTGTGTGTGTGTGTGTGTTAAATGTTTGATGCTCCTCATTCTGAGCTTCATTCCAAAGCTTATCACTAATTTAGCAGATCTTTCTCCTGCAAAATTCATGATGCTGGAACAACTGGCTCTAAAAACATGCAGGCTGCTGCGTCACGCACTGCGCTGTGTGTGTGTGTGTGTCTGTGTGTGTGTGTGTGTGTGTGTGCATGTGTGTGTGAATGTTGTCAGATAGATGTCCAGCTCCCTGCAGACGTCGACATGTTGAGAATTCACAATGTAAATAAAATGTTGTTTATTTGTGTTTTCAGCTTGCTGTGCTATAACACTGAGAACTCAATCCCACAATCTGACAGATTTGATCCAGAGTTAAGACACAACATGCAGCGTTTCTCCTGGAGACGGGCGGTGTGCTGTTAGCCCCGCCCCCTTCCCGCCCCGACACTGAGGAGTGGGAAGGGGGCGGGGCATAACACAGGGAGGGATCATTCAAAACTGTAAACCAATGGGAGATCAGTCAGGGAGAGAAAGGCAGTTTGATTGGAAGGGAGGGGCGGAGGGGCGGGACTGTTCAAACATCTGTGATGTTTTATTGGTTGGAGTTTTTATTTCCACTTCCTGGTGCAGCATGATGTCACCATTAAAGATACTCTGTTTTCCAGGAAGGAAAAGGAACAGGATTTTTTTGATTTTTAAATAATGTTAAAAAAAATGTAATTCATTGATTTATTGTTAAATCAGTGTATATTATGACATGGGAACTTAACAAGGTGACACAGTAGTTTTTCATTTCATTGTGACTTTAAGAACTCTCTCCTTTAAAGCTCAGTCCGCCCGCTGACACACCGCGCTGCAAAAAGCCCGTTTTAACAAGTCATGTAGTCCAATACTGAGTATTAAAAGGTATTGTAGTGAAAACATGCCAACAGGCTGAGAATTTTTCACGTTTCCAAAGCAAATCAACTTGTTTGAGCATTTTTTTTTCACTTATTCTGTCTCATCTGACACTTTTTGTTTTTGTTTTTTTAGAAATGTCCTGAATCAAGTGGATCAAGTGGATCAAGTGGATCAAGTGGGAAGTGGAAGAACACCCAGCAGGAAGAAAGTGTTAGAAAAAATAAGATCTTACAGCCAGGTGTGGAGGTGAAGGGTTTGTTAGGATGGAGACGTTCTGCAGGTTCTGCTTTGTTCTGGTTGGCTGACTGAGATCACATGACAGCAGAGTGAGAGTGACAGTAAACTGTTCAGTGTTACAGGACAGTGGTTCTCAACGTGGGGTCCGGGGACCACCAGGGGTCCTTGAGGGGGTTCCAGGGGTCCCGCAGCAAACTGATGAATTATTAAACTTCAGCATTATTTCATTTACAAGAAGTTAACACAGTTAGAGAATGTAGAAGAATGATGTTCTGATCAGTTTCTCTGTTATCTCTCTACCTGCAACACAGACAGTCATGGAGTTCTGGACAAAATCATATCTGACAATAAAAATATTCTCAGATTTGGCTCAGAGAGACAAAATCTCATCAAATGGGTTCTGTGGCTCTAAATTAGGGTCCTTGATATGAAAAAGGTTGAGAGTCAGTGTGACAGTCTGCAGTTCCTGTTTCCACCATGAGGGGGCGGCAGGAGGCCACTGTCTGCTCACACTGTCCCAGCCTGTCCTGGGATTCAAACCTACAACCTTCCAGACTGAAGCCCCCCTCTCTCCCAGGGATCAATACTGATCAGCAGGGATCAATACTGATCAGCAGTCTGGCATCAGCGGTTCTGCAGGGCTTCACTCCTGTTCAGGTCCAGGGATTCAAACCTGCAACCTGTCTCCCTCCTTCTTTTCTTCCCTTTCTCTCCTTCCCTCGTTCCTCCTCTCTCTCTCTCTCTCTCTCTCTCTCTCTCTCTCCCTCATTCTTCCTTCTTCCCTCCCTCAGCCTCTCCTTCCTCTCCCCCTTCCTTTCCTCCCTCCCTCGTTCCCTCTCTCCCTCCCTCTTTCTCTCCTTCTCTCCCTCTCTCCTTTCCTCCCTCCCTTCTCCTCTTCCCCTTCCTTTCCTCTCTCCTTCTCTCCCTCCCTCCCTCTCTCCTTCTCTCCCTCCCTCCCTCCCTCTCTGATCTCTGATTCTTTCTGCAGGAATTCTTTCTTTCATCTTCAACAATCAGATGTTTTTTCTTCTCATGGAGGAGGAGACGCTAAAAATAGTGACAGAGCATGAATAATTCCTGCAGGAGGAGAGAACATCAGTGGCTCAGCATGGCTCTCTCTCTCTCTTTCTCTCTCCCTCGCTCTCTCTCTCTCTCTCTCTCTCTCTCTCTTTGTTTTTCAACCATCAGTTCAATAACTGTTGGCACAATATTACAGTTTAGATGAGATTAGATATATTCTGCTATATGATACGTAAAACTGAAATCTATTCTATTACACCTCTAATCTATGAATAAATTCTCTCTATCAGTTCAATAACTAGATTGGCGTGGCTGTTCATAAGGAACAATATTGTATATTATATTCACAGAAAGAAAGGGCAATATGGCCGAAAATATTATCACGATATATTTTTTTATATTGATCGATATCGATAATAATCCCAATATATATCTAATACTGCTGCACTTAACCTCTGTCTCCGTGTGATTGGCTGTTTGTGTTGCAGGTTTCTGTGCAGATTGAGAAAAACAGACGCTGAAAATGATTTTATCGAAAATGAATCCAAAAAACTTTATCATGGTTATTGTGGCAAATTTTATCGCGATAATTATCGTGATGTTTTATCGCCAAAATCAGTGATTCTGTGATCTGTTGCTCCGGTAGAGCAGACTGGAGAATTGTGTTTTTTTCTCTCTCCATTCACTGCCGTCGTCTGGAGGAACAGTCTGAAAATCACTTCTAGCACATAAAGGAACGCCGACACAGCAGATTCTGACAAGTCAAACACACAACAGAGTTATAGTATATGATATGAAACATTAAATTTAAATCTATTGTATGACAGCTCCAATCTAATCTGTTAATAAATCCTCTCTCTCTCTCTCTCTCTCTCTCCCAGGCAGCGCTCCCTCTCTCGCCCTCCTACACTCCTCCAACACACATGTATGGGAGCAGAAGGCAGTGTGGGCAGACTGAGGCTCTTTGTTCCATCCAGACGCTGTTTACCAGACAAACACTCAGCTAGTCTGCAGCTGATGAATGAATGAATGAATGAATGAATGAACGAGTAAGTAGTAAAGTGTTTCTGAGTTTTCCGAGTGTAGATGAATAAACTTCTGTTGATACTGAATGTAGCTGCAGGGTGAAGGACAGAGGCTTCCAGGTGATGTCACCCCTCTCTGGCGGCCATCTTGGAGGTCCTCAGCTCTGTGAACAGCTGACTGTGTTTCTGTCGTCTCAACAGAATTGAACAGACGGTTAATTTCTGTCTGTTTCTGACTGAACTGATCATTTCATCACTGATCCATCTGATTGATTTAGTGTTTAGATAATGTCAGCTTGTTACCTAGCTAACCATAGCATCTGGTCAGCTAACATCACTGTCTTGTTGTTAACACATCTGATTAGCACACTAGCTAACGTAGCTAGTAGCAGCTAGCGTTAGCGTGTTCACATTAACATCGGTGTGTTTGCCGGCTAGTTAGCTAGCTAACAGTTTGTTCAGGTTAACTGAGCTGACTCTTCTCAAGCTACAACTCAGAGTGTTTTGGAGTAGAGACTAGGGCTAAAGACAAGACAGTTTACTGTGTCACAGTAACCAAATCCACCTTATCACACTATTCACTTTTACTGAGAACGTTACTGAATGGATCTACAGCCACACCACAACAAGCTGACTCAGCTGCTCTCTGCTTCTAGCTGCTTCATACAGATTTACACTTTATTAACTAACACACAGTTCTACAGATTTACACTTTATTAACTAACACATAACTCAATTCGCACAACAGGAGACAGCTGAGTTTTAGGTTTGCCTGCCTTCAGTGTGTCTGAAGTTATGGTTGTTTTGGACCTAAAATGGGTTGTTGGGTTATAATCTGTGCTGTTATTGTATTATCAAGCGTGTCACTTTTTCCACATGGTGGAAATCTCATTGAAAGCCAAACTCTTGAGTTAGTCAACATCAGTTTCCGTCTTCAGGATGAAACCCAAACTCCTGTTTCACTCCTGTCTCACTCCTCTCTCACTCCTGTCTCACTCCTCTCTCACTCCTGTCTCACTCCTCTCTCACTCCTGTCTCACTCCTCTCTCACTCCTGTCTCACTCCTGTCTCACTCCTCTCTCACTCCTGTCTCACTCCTCTCTCACTCCCGTCTCACTCCCGTCTCACTCCTCTCTCACTCCTGTCTCACTCCTCTCTCACTCCCGTCTCACTCCTGTCTCACTCCTCTCTCACTCCCGTCTCACTCCTGTTTCACTCCTGTCTCACTCCTCTCTCACTCCCGTCTCACTCCTGTCTCTCTCCTCTCAGCCATATAGAGACGAACTGATGGCAGAAAACAGAGCCGCTTCCTGCATCTTTACAAATTACAACCGCTTAGTGATTGAGTTGTTTCCTTCCTGGAAATGTTGATGCTACGCAACATTAGCCAAAACTCTGCTTATTGGCCAGAATTGTATTTGTTGCCTGGCAACATCAGCAACCAAATGTAATCCCAGGAAGTAGGAAACCGAATCACGGCAGGCTTAAAGATGTTCGGACCAAATCAACGTCGTGACTCGTTGAGATGTGTGGCTCTGGCTGAACGTTTCCAGGGATTTTCCCCCAGAGAGAGAGAGTGATCTTCCTGAGTGAGTTCACAGGGTCGGGAAAACAAAACAGAAGGTTTTCAATCTCCGTTTTCCACACAGTGAAGGAGGAAGCAGATCTTCTGTGAGACGAAGCAACACTTCTCCTCTCCGGCTCTTTCTGTCCTCACTGAAACCAGCTTCTGTTTGGACTGGGAGTCGTGAGTCTCACATTCAGACCAGTATCTTTTTTTCTGTCACAGGCTCATTTGATTTAAAACAGTGTCAAGTTTAACAAACCCAAGGAATGAAAAATAACTTTTTTTAGCCTTTTTGCTGATATATATATCAGCAAATATAGACAAGAGTTAGTCCAGTTAGACCAGAGCCATATATAGACAGAGTTAGTCCAGTTAGACCAGAACTTTTAAATTAACTGCTCTTAAGTTGACAATGCACTTTACTCACTGTGTTTTGCACTCAGTTTTTATTTAACTGTTTATATTACTTGTTTATTAGTTTAATTTGTGATGTTACAGTTTGGTTGTACTTGCACAGCGACAATAAAAGGAAATCTTGAATCCTGAAATCTTCAGAGCCAAATAAAGTAGTTCTAGTTTGGAACCCTGATTTCTAAGAGTGTCGTCAGCCTGACTGAACCCCATCAGTCTGGAGTCAGTGGAGAGTTTTAGTGTCCCGTGTCCGTCTCTGTCCTCAGCCTGACAGAACCCCATCAGTCTGGAGTCAGTGGAGAGTTTTAGTGTCCCGTGTCCGTCTCTGTCCTCAGCCTGACAGAACCCCATCAGTCTGGAGTCAGTGGAGAGTTTTAGTGTCCCGTGTCCGTCTCTGTCCTCTGGCTGCAGAACTGCAGCTGCAGCGCAACCAGAAAACACAAAGTTTAGCGAAAAACCTGCAAGCCGTGTTGAAAATCTGATAATCTGATACCCGGCATCGTCTGACTGAGGGACAACACCCCCCCCACACACACACACACACACACACACCCCCGACTCCTCATGGGAAAGATGTTTTTCTGCCTAACAGCAGAAACCCAAACAGTTTCCCAGTTACCAGTTCTTAAACATCCAGAACTCTTTTAGCTGATGTTTGTATTGTAAATTGTAATCAGCAAGATCATTTTATCTGTCTGATTTTTATATAATTATTTATTTGATGTGTTTTCTTATGGTTTGAACTGCGACTCTCAGCCAACCAATCACATGACTGATGGCTGTGCGTTATTTCTGATTATAAAATAAACAAACACCATTTAATGTAATGTGGAGTCAGAGGTCAGAGGTCAGGGGTCGGGCTGATCCTCCGACTCGAGGACGGAGTCTCTAACCAACAGGTCAGTCTGCCTTCAGCGTCTTAATAATGACAAATACTGTTAATAAAACTCAAACTACTTCTAACAGTCTGAACATTCAGGTTGGTAAATTCTCTGACATTAAACCTGCAGACTGAGTTCACTTCATCACAGCGTCTGGTCTGCTCTGCCTCTGTCCGAGGTGCTGAAACCCAAACTGCAACCTGCAGTTCAAAGCCCAGAGTGTTGGATTTAGACCAAGTCAGCACATACTGTATAACAACAACCAGACTGCAGAAAAACCACCAAACCCACAGACAACAGACAAGAACGCAAAACACATAAAAAGTCTGATGCATCTCCAACTTTCCAGCTGTTTGACCAAGTGAGAACTCAAACCTGCGATGTTTTCAGTCCGGTCCAGAGAGTAAAACTGAACCTGAGCTCACAGCAGCAACACTGACACAGAGAAACCCACTGAGAGCCGCAAGATGACTAATAATCCTATCATACAGTTGAGAAAGATACTTCACAAACACCACAGAGACACTATAGGTCCTATAGGAATATTATAGGAATATTACAGCGATACCATAGGAGATAAAAACAGCATGAAGTACTATGATGTCACTACACACTCACACAGACAGAAGAGAAGTGACTATAGGAATGTCAGAGTGATAATATAGGAGATGAATCTGCCATAAATTCCAGTAAGAGCAGAGTAAACTCACAATCACACCATCATGTCCCCATAGGAATATTATAGGAATATTATAGTGATGCCATAGGATATAAAAACACCTTGAGGTATTATAGAGTCACTATAGAATCACAGACACACTCTAAATCCTATAGGAGGTACACATGCCATTAAGTAAGAAAGTTCACTATGGACTCACAGACAAATATAGGAATATTATAGCGATATTATAGGAGATAAAAACACCATGATAAGGCCAATAAATCCTGCATTTTAGGAATATTACAGTGATATTATAGGAGGTAAAAATACCATAAAGAACAATAAGTTCACTATAAACTCACAGACTCCTATTGAGTCAGCATAGGAATACTACAGGATTATTACAGCAATATTAAGACAATATTGTAGTAATAGAAGGTAAAGACGCCTTAAAGTACAATAAGGTCACTATTAACACATAATAGGCTATATAGTGATATTATAGGAGGTAAAAATGCCATACTAAAGGAATACTTTACTATAGCCTACTTTATTATAGGAATGTTAACACAGGAGATAAATTGACTATACAGTAAACTCCTCTCCACTGAATCCTTATGGGAATACTATAGGAATATTATAGGAATATCATAGGAGGTATATATGCCATTAAGTACAATAAGGTCACTGTAAACTCAGACACACTTTAAGCTCCTATAGGAAAATGATAGGAATAGTATAGGAATATTACAGGAATAGTATAGAATTATTATAGGAGTATTATCAAAATTACAGCCAGTGATTTTTCGCAAACACTGTCTGTCGAGGAGGAGGGGGGGGGCGGGTGTCTCGGGTTTTTATCTCCAGTTTTAGATAAATCACACACACACACACACACGCATACACACACACACACACACACACGCACGCACGCACGCACGCACACGCTCGCGCCTCACCGGCTGTGTCAGTGGTCTGCTTGGAGCGCTTTCCACACAGACACTGCAGCATATGAGCGCCTTTCTGCAGGAGAAGCTTCACCGTCCTCATCGGAGGCTTCCAGTCCGTCAGGCCGGCGGGAGGCGCGGTCCGGCCCGCAGGGGCAGCGGCTCGGCCCGGGAGCCGCTCACCGCCGCCGGGGCGCCACGGCGCGGAGAGACCGGCGGTAATCCGAGAGGTTCGAGCCGGGAATCAAGAGCCGAGAGTCCGCTGTGCACATCCTGAGGACTGGAGAGGAGACTCAACAGGTCCACAGCCCGCACAGTCCCATGGTGCACTGCTGGAGATGACGTATGGACGGGGCTCATTAATTACCTCATTAATTGTCACCTCTTTTAAAATCCGGCTCAAAACCTTCCTTTACTAAATCATCTGTATGTAGATGCAACAGCTGCTATTATTTGTTTTATTATTTACTTATTTCTGTTTTTATTATTATCCTTACTTACCTATTTTATCTTTCTTTCTTTCTTTCTTTCTTTCTTTTTTTTATGTCATTTTACTGGACAAATGTATTTTGTGTGTTTCATGTGAAGCACATTAAATTTGCCTTTTGTATGAAATGTGTCTAATTAGCGCTGTTGTTTAAAAAAAACAGCACTATCGCTCTATTTTCTGTGAGCTGAACTGGAGCGACGCTGCAGGATTCAGATAAATGTGTTAAAGAGTGAAAGAGGTTTCATGTTAAATATTTCCTGTGAAACCTTCAGGAGAGTTCAGCTGAGTTTTGTGCAAATATTCTGTCTAAAGAAACTGTCCAAGTGATTCCTCCGTGTGGAAATGATGTTATGATTTGTTTAGGTGATAATGCAGCGGAGAAGGATGTTGTTTATTTAACTCAACTGTTAACAGAATGAACTGTGAGATTCAGTTTTCTGCTGTAGATCAGATCAGGAACAAAACTTTGCTTTGAATGTTTTGGATTTGTTTATAAGATAGTTCAATAATTCCATGGCACCTTCCTCTTTTTGTTGTATTTTTTATTTGTAAATGTGTTCATGTGTTAATGTATTAACACATGAACACATTTGAATTTCCCCAAGGGGATTAATAAAGTGATATCTTATGTGTCCAATAAAAAAAATAATAAAGCACAAAACAGGAAGAGGTTCTGTTCTTCCAGAGCAAACGGAGCTAAAGCTGAAAGAGTTTCTGGCAGCAGATGGTGGAAGGAGGGAAAGGAAGATGGAGAAATCACTTCCAACATGTTGATCCTCTTCAGGGAGGGGGAGGGGGGGCAGGAAGCAACGGGGCTGATGGGAAATGTAGTCTTAATGTGGAGAAACACTAGAACTAATAATACTACTGGAGTGAGATAGAGGAGAACGATCAGCTGTTGACAGTCAGACTGAGGAAACTCAGAGCAGAACTGGTTTGTATTTTGATAAATCAGAAGGTTCTTTGAGTCATTATGGTTCCATATAGAACCGCTGCAAGAACCAGAGAACCACTGGAGAACCTTCTGTTTACTGAGTGTAGAGCTGCAGGGACAGAGGAGGAAACATTCACCAGAGTCCAGTGAGTCTCTCTCTCTCTCTCTCTTCATCTCTCTCTCTCTCTCTCTCTCTCTCTCTCAGATGCTGAAAATAGGATGTTCACAGAGGAAGAAGATGAGGAGGATGATGTGATGGAGAATATGATGAAGATGAAAGGCGGTGGGTTTTTCACACCTTTTGTCATTTGAGATGAAGAAGAAGATGATGTAGGAGGGAATCAAAGGTGGTGTGTGTGTGTGTGTGTGTGTGTGTGTGTGTGTGCGTGTGTCTGTGTGTGTGTACAAAAAAATGTCATTATTATTATAAATGGCATCATTTGTTTCATAGCAGAACTTGTGAGGCAGCCTGATACAGATTCTCCCTTTAACCAGCAGAGGGAGAGAGAGAGCGAGAGAGAGAGGGAGAAAGAGAGAGAGAGAGAGAGAGAGACACAGAGAGAGAGAGACTATGACACCACACGTACTGCTACTGTCACATTATGAAGAATCAGCTTCAGTTCCAGCATCAGCAGCATGACAAGCAGCCGGCGGTGGGGAGGTGAAAGGTCAGAGGTTGTATTTGTGGATGTTTGGGCTGCTGAACGCGCCCCAGGTGAGCAGCCATGTGCTGAGCAGGTGAGACACAGACATGATGTTAAAGTGATGCTGAACTTCCTCATCCACAATTATTGATAAACGTATTCTCTTCGTTCCATCATCATAAGTTTCCTCCGATCAGATTCCGGTGTTACACTTGTTCAGACTGAAAGGTTTAATAAACATAAAGAAAGAGATTCACTTCAAAACAATTCAGCAGCAGGACTAGTTTTTTATATATTGTCAGAATCTGCTGTGTCGGCGTTCCTTTATGTGCTAGAAGTGATTTTCAGACTGTTCCTCCAGACGACGGCAGTGAATGGAGAGAGAAAAAAACACAATTCTCCAGTCTGCTCTACCGGAGCAACAGATCACAGAATCACTGATTTTGGGGTTTTATCCTGGAGGAAGAGACACGACCCAAGACTCTACCAGAGTCACACAGAGATTTAAAGTCAGAAACATAACCATGGATATGAAATATGAGAAGTCTGCTGCTAAAGTTCATGATTCTGTGGTGTACTTGGTGTTTCTCAGCAGAAACGCCACGCTGCAACACGGCACAGCTGAGTTTATATAAGGTGTTGGGAAACAGGGTCAGGAAGAGGAGAAAACTTTTCACAAGACGGAACAAAGACTTGAGATTGAACTGATCCTCATCTCACTTCAATCACTTCACTTCTGCTGGGTTTATTTTCAGCTAACGTGTTTAAACTTTGTATTTTCATGCAAATGTGCCTGTAATAAACTGATGGTGTGATTTTACTGTTTCTATTTCTAGCCTCTTTCTATTTTGAGTCACTTCACTCCACTCACTTTACCTTTGTTGTTCCTGGGAATCAAATCCACAGAGGAAACAGGTCCAAGAAAATCTGAATCTAATCTGACAGACTTCCATGTGAACAGAGAAGTCAGGATGTGCAGTTAGTGTAGTTTACAGTAGTTTACAGTATAGGTTAGTGTAGTTTACAGTAGGTTAGTGTAGTTTACAGTAGTTTACAGTATAGGTTAGTGTAGTTTACAGTAGTTTACAGTATAGGTTAGTGTAGTTTACAGTAGGTTAGTGTAGTTTACAGTAGGTTAGTGTAGTTTACAGTAGTTTACAGTATAGGTTAGTGTAGTTTATAGTAGGTTAGTGTAGTTTATAGTAGTATACAGTATAGGTTAGTGTAGTTTACAGTAGTTTACAGTATAGGCTAGTGTAGTTTACAGTAGGTTAATGTAGTTTACAGTAGTTTACAGTATAGGTTAGTATAGTTTACAGTAGGTTAGTGTAGTTTATAGTAGTATACAGTATAGGTTAGTGTAGTTTACAGTAGTTTACAGTATAGGTTAGTGTAGTTTACAGTAGTTTACAGTATAGGTTAGTGTAGTTTACAGTAGGTTAGTGTAGTTTACAGTAGGTTAGTGTAGTTTACAGTAGTTTACAGTATAGGTTAGTGTAGTTTACAGTAGGTTAGTGTAGTTTATAGTAGTATACAGTATAGGTTAGTGTAGTTTACAGTAGTTTACAGTATAGGTTAGTGTAGTTTGCAGTAGGTTAATTTAGTTTATAGTAGTATACAGTATAGGTTAGTGTAGTTTACAGTAGGTTAGTGTAGTTTATAGTAGTATACAGTATAGGTTAGTGTAGTTTACAGTAGTTTACAGTATAGGTTAGTGTAGTTTACAGTAGGTTAGTGTAGTTTACAGCAGTTTACAGTAGGTTAGTGTAGTTTACAGTAGGTTAGTGTAGTTTACAGCTGTTTACAGTATAGGTTAGTGTAGTTTATAGTAGTATACAGAATAGGTTAGTGTAGTTTATAGTAGTATACAGTATAGGTTAGTGTAGTTTACAGTAGTTTACAGTATAGGTTAGTGTAGTTTACAGTAGGTTAGTGTAGTTTACAGTAGTTTACAGTATAGGTTAGTGTAGTTTACAGTAGGTTAGTGTAGTTTACAGTAGTTTACAGTATAGGTTAGTGTAGTTTACAGTAGGTTAGTGTAGTTTACAGTAGGTTAGTGTAGTTTACAGCAGTTTACAGTATAGGTTAGTGTAGTTTACAGTAGGTTAGTGTAGTTTACAGTAGTTTACAGTATAGGTTAGTGTAGTTTACAGTAGGTTAGTGTAGTTTACAGTAGTTTACAGTATAGGTTAGTGTACTTTACAGTAGGTTAGTGTAGTTTACAGCAGTTTACAGTATAGGTTAGTGTAGTTTACAGTAGGTTAGTGTAGTTTACAGCAGTTTACAGTATAGGTTAGTGTAGTTTACAGTAGGTTAGTGTAGTTTACAGTAGGTTAGTGTAGTTTACAGTAGGTTAGTGTAGTTTACAGCAGTTTACAGTATAGGTTAGTGTAGTTAACAGTAGGTTAGTGTAGTTTACAGTAGTTTACAGTATAGGTTAGTGTAGTTTACAGTAGGTTAGTGTAGTTTACAGCAGTTTACAGTATAGGTTAGTGTAGTTTACAGTAGGTTAGTGTAGTTTAAGCAGTTTACAGTATAGGTTAGTGTAGTTTACAGTAGGTTAGTGTAGTTTACAGTAGGTTAGTGTAGTTTACAGTAGTTTACAGTATAGGTTAGTGTAGTTTACAGTAGGTTAGTGTAGTTTACAGTAGTTTACAGTATAAGTTAGTGTAGTGTACAGAACTTTAGTGTAGTTTACAGTAGGCTAGTGTAGTTTACAGTAGTTTACAGTAGGTTACTATAGTTTACAGTAATTTACAGTAGTTCAGTGTAGTTTACAGTGGTGCAGTTTACAGTAGTTTAATGTACTTTACAGTAGGTTAGTGCAGTATTCTGTGTGAAGCAGCAGATATAGGAGCTGTTGAAGTGAACCAGTAAAAGGAAGCACACAGCTGGTCAGACAGAAATACATTATAAATATAACAGAGACATCAGTGTCAAGGTCGCTGCGCGTATGCACGCACACACACACACACACACACACACACACACATACACACAGTTTCCTCTAGTAGGTAATTTTAGCTCTGTTTCCACATCCGTCCCTGTTCTGGTTCTGTCACAGGTTGCAAAGCTAAAAATGTTGTTCTTTGTATATTGTGATAACAGCATTAAAGCTGCACTATGTAAGGTTTATCTAAACAGCCCCAAAGATGAAGAACATCCCCCCCCCCCCACCGCCCACCCCCTCAATGCAATGCAGCCACAAGACAGGCAGGGTTTTGAGTAATGAGGCATGGCCAAGATCACAGACAGGTACGACCCACAGCTGAATGATCACACTCGATCAACAATCTATACGCCCGCGCCCAGCTTTAATTGAAAGCAACAAGTTCACTCCCCTTCTCTGTGGTTGTCAAAAGGCATTCTGGGAAACGTAGGAAATCATGAAATCAAGAAATTGTATTGGCATGTCTGATGGAAACCATTAGAGACCGCTAGCCACTGTGACAGCTGCTGTGACCATTAGCCACTGTGTGGTGTTCTACTGGAAACCATTACAAACCATTAGAAACCATTACAGCTCATAATGGAAACCATTACAAACCATCACAAACCATTAGAAAGCATTACAGCTCATAATGGAAACCATTACAAACAATCACAAACCATTAGAAAGCATTACAGCTCGCAACGGAAACCAATTTTCAATGAATTTTTAATAATACATTTATTATGATTTTCAAAGTGCTAAAGGAAGTGCTATATAGAAGCAGGCAAAATGTGTGAGTGTGTGTGTGTGTGTGTGTGTGTGTGTAATATTTTCAGTACCATGTGATACTGTACGTTCATCCCTTCCAAAATATGATAAGCCGATACTGACTCAGTTTCAGGGACAGGTGGAGCTGGGAGGCGGAGGGTTGGCAGTTCGAATCCGGCCAAGGACAATAAATGTGTTTATGTTTTATATGCCAACACTAGATGTTTGCAGGTATTTGTGTGTATGGCATGCGTACAGTTGCAGGCATTTGTGTGTTTGTGTGTGTGTGTGTATGTGTGTGTGTGTATGTGTGTGGGTGTGTGTGTGTGTGTGTGTGTGTGTGCAAAAAGGGATACTTGTGAAGTGAGACGCAGTCGGCTGTGAGCCACGGAAGGCGTGAGACACAGGAGAGCTGATCACAGATGTTAACACCAGTATTTATATACTACTACTAATCTCTGACATTACTGGAGAGGAGGAAGAGGAGGAGAGGAGGAGAGGAGAGGAAGAAAGGAGAGGAGAGAAGGACAGAGGAGGAGAGGAGGGGAGGCAAGGAGAGGAGAGAAGGACAGAGGAGGAGAGGAGGGGAGGCAAGGAGAGGAGAGGAGGAAAGAGAGGGAGAGATGAGATGAGAGGAGAGGAGGAGGGAGGGGAGGAGATGAGGAGAGGAAGAGGGGACGACAAGGAAGAAGAGGAGAGAAGGAAAGAGGAAAGGAGAAAAGGAGAGGAGAGGAGAAGAGAGGAGGGGAGGGGAGGAGAGGAAGAGAGGAGAGGTATAGTCTGTATATACCGTCACATAGCACTCTAGACCCGCCCCCTTTTAGAATTTATACTGCGGGAGCGAATGGGGAGTAAGCATTCCATTGTACTTGTTACACATGGCAATAAATGATTATTGCTATTTATTAACAAATGTTCAGAGAAGTTGTTGCATGCTATTTTAGAAGTTACCTGGCTAACTGAGTAGTCCTGCTTGCTGCAACACCTGGACTCTAGTTTCTGGAAGGCAGGTGTGACTGATGGACATCGTATACAAAACCAAAGCTGACATTCCTTACACTTTCCCATGAATAGTGGGGTATTTTATTTTTTGGTTTATGTATGACCTGTGAACAAGTAGGCACTTTTTGCAATAAACTCAATTGAGTGGCATTTTTTGCTGGCATGTGACTTTTTTGTATTATATTTTGTTATAATTTCGTATCACATGTACATTGTCAATTTGATCTTTTTTTTTTACAACTACTTCCAGTGTGAAGTAATTGGTAGCTTGCAAAGCTATGCTTTCAAAGTAGCTTCCCCAACACTGCACCTTCATATACCACTCTAGTCTGTATATACCTTCATATACCACTCTAGTCTGTATATACCTTCATATACCACTCTAGTCTGTATATACCTTCATATACCACTCTAGTCTGTATATACCTTCATTTACCACTCTAGTCTGTATATACCTTCATACACCACTCTAGTCTGTATATATCTTCATATATCACTCTAGTCTGTATATACCTTCATTTACCACTCTAGTCTGTATATACCTTCATTTACCACTCTAGTCTGTATATATCTTCATATACCACTCTAGTCTGTATATACCTTCATTTACCACTCTAGTCTGTATATATCTTCATATATCACTCTAGTCTGTATATACCTTCATTTACCACTCTAGTCTGTATATACCTTCATTTACCACTCTAGTCTGTATATACCTTCGTATACCACTCTAGTCTGTATATACCTTCATTTACCACTCTAGTCTGTATATATCTTCGTATACCACTCTAGTCTGTATATACATTTATACACCACTCCACTCTAGTCTGTATATACCTACATATACCACTTTACAGTCTGAATATACCTTCATACACCACTCTATAGTCTGTATATACCTATATATACCACTCTAGTCTGTATATACCTTCATACACCACTCTAGTCTGTATATACCTTCATATACCACTCTATAGTCTGTATATACCTTCATACACCACTGTAGTCTGTATATACCTTCATATACCACTCTAGTCTGTATATACTTCATATACCACTCTATAGTCTGTATATACCTATATATACCACTCTAGTCTGTATATACCTTCATACACCACTGTAGTCTGTATATACCTTCATATACCACTCTAGTCTGTATATACTTCATATACCACTCTATAGTCTGTATATACCTTCATACACCACTCTAGTCTGTATATACCTTCATACACCACTCTATAGTCTTTATATACCTCCACCACTCTATAGTCTGTATATACCTTCACCACTCTAGTCTGTATATACCTTCATATACCACTCTAGTCTGTATATAATTTCATACACCACAAAAACGACTGCATGGAGGCTGTATATACCTATATATACCATTATACATTATATTACACTCTTAATATCATGATATACCTTTTAAAAAATGGTATTTCCTTTCCTCTTACTTTCTTCCTTCCTTTTCCCCCTTAGCTTTAGGGAAAAGGCGTTAAAGGCAAATCTAATCCTAAGTAAACGCATTTTCTATCCTCTATCAATACTTTCCATCGTTTTTTAAGCGCTGAAAAAACTAATTCT
>NC_136002.1:33318980-33413980 GCF_048128805.1 Centroberyx gerrardi
TTGACTTGACTTGGGTTCTGGTGACTTGGGACTTGACTCTGACTTGTACTTTGATGACTTGAAAAGGTTTCTAAAGTCTTGACTTGAGATCTTGTGTTTGTGTAAATGACTTAGATTGAAAGTGATGAGATTTGTTCCAGCGGACGACTGAATTTAAATTCTGTTTTCTGAATTTGTATGGAGTGATTGAATTTATTGAAGTTGAAACTGATTATAGAAATCAAACTCATGATGCTCTTACCAAGTTTTTATCCTATTAAAACCATATTGCATTGAAAAGTCCTAGATATTTAGTTTTCTTTAAGATATTAAATTGATACTGGACTCTTGATTTGTTCTGACTTGACTTGCTGTTCTACATTTAGACTTGAGACTTGACATTAATGACATGGACTTGACTTGGTAATCTACATTTAGACTTGTGCCTCAAGACTTGAGACTGACTTGGGACTGGAGCAGAGCTGACTTGGTCTCACTTCTGCTTGTTAGTCATATTAAAAGTAACATGATCACTTCTCTCTGTTCTTGATGTTCTTGTCGTTCCTCTGCAGATCAGAGGGAGAACCTCAGTCATCATGAGGGACGACTGGAGGGAGGGACTGGGATTCAGTTTTTGGATAATTCAACATCAATCTGATATTTATAAGAATTGTAACATATTTTTACTTTTTCACCTTTTTTCACTGCAGCATGTCAACGCAGCAGCAGCCAGAAAGTCTCTTGTGTTTTCTCTCTTACTGTCTTCCTCTTATTGTGTCTTTGTTTACTGAATTCAAATCATAAATAAAATCCACTTCATTACTTTGTTCAGCTGCAACTCAAAGCCAAAGCCAGACTCTGTTGTTTGTGATCTGAGAGTCTTCAGATGACGATGATCCACTTTCAGAACTAAACCGTTTCTCTGCTGCTTCATCTGAACTTTGGTTTTAGGGAAAACTATTTCCCACCTGGCAAACTGAAATATAAAAGCTTAAAGCACACAGCAGTTTAGTGTCAACTGGACTCACAGTGTGGGAGTTTTTACATTTTGGACCTTTAATTACAATATTATAATGGTATTCCTAGGGGTTTCTGCATAGAAGATGGGCCAAAAAACACTAATAAGAAGAGCAATTAAAAATATAGATGTATTATTATTATTATTATTATTATTATTATTATTATTATTATTATTATTATTATCTTATTAAATCTTAATCCACATCAGGAAACTGCAGGAGACGAAGGAAAACATTTGATCAATGTTTCATAATGTTTACAGGTTTTCTAAGAGAACAAATCGATCTGCTGGAGTCTCCATTACATCCAACTGACCCTTCCTCTGGCACACACACACACACACACACACACACACCACACACACACACACACACACACACACACACACACACACACACACACACACACACACAGGCCTGTCTGGCAGCAGACAGTGTTTGGGTGTTTCTTAGCTGATCAGCAGTAACAAACAGAGATCGACTGGAACTACACTTCTCCTCTGGGACAGTGTGTGTGTGTGTGTGTGTGTGTGTGTGTGTGTGTGTGTGTGTGTGTCAGGTTACACACCACAGCCTCCCAGGACTCCACAGCAGGTCACAACAGTCCTGGAGTTTTGGATCTGATCCCAAAACTCGACTTTTAAAGAGAAACACCAGGATCTGATCCCCCCTTTTCCTCCCGCCTGGTTTCTTCCCGCCTGGTTTCCTCCTGCCTGGTTTCTTCCTGCCTGGTTTCTTCCTGCCTGGTTTCTTCCTGCCTGGTTTCTTCCTGCCTGGTTTCTTCCTGCCTGGTTTCTTCCCGCCTGGTTTCCTCCTGCCTGGTTTCCTCCCGCCTGGTTTCCTCCTGCCTGGTTTCCTCCTGCCTGGTTTCTTCCTGCCTGGTTTCCTCCCGCCTGGTTTCTTCCCGCCTGGTTTCTTCCCGCCTGGTTTCTTCCTGCCTGGTTTCCTCCCGCCTGGTTTCCTCCTGCCTGGTTTCTTCCTGCCTGGTTTCTTCCAGCCTGGTTTCTTCCTGCCTGGTTTCCTCCCGCCTGGTTTCCTCCTGCCTGGTTTCCTCCCGCCTGGTTTCTTCCTGCCTGGTTTCCTCCCGCCTGGTTTCTTCCTGCCTGGTTTCCTCCTGCCTGGTTTCTTCTCCTCGGCCTCCTCCTGGTTCCTCTGGCCCCTCTGGGCCCTCTGGCTCCTCCTGGTTCCTCTGGCTCCTCCTGGTTCCTCTGGTTCCTCTGGCTCCTCTGGTTCCTCTGGCTCCTCTGGCTCCTCTGGTTCCTCCTGGTTCCTCTGGTTCCTCTGGCCCCTCTGGCCCCTCTGGGCCCTCTGGCTCCTCTGACTCCTCTTGGTTCCTCTGGCTCCTCCTGGTTCCTCTGGTTCCTCTGGCTCCTCCTGGTTCCTCTGGTTCCATCAGGATCTTGGTCTCTGCAGCTCGTCATCTCTGTGCTGCAGACAAATTCAACTGGACAAACCGTCCTGTTTCTAATGTGATAAACAGACTCTATATTTTCCTACTTTTTTGGCCCCTATTAAATTGAACAGGAATCTGATCTGTTGTAGAAGCTCTGCCATGTGAGAACTTGGTGTATGTTGGTGTCTGTTAGCAGCAGCTGCAGTGGGACGCTCCTGTCTGTCTGTCTGTGTAATATTTAACAGTGACAGGTGGTGCTGAAACCATTAGTCCATTGACAGAAAATTTGATAATCAATCGTTTTAGTCATTTATCAGTAGAAACACCAAACATTCACTGGTTCCTGCTTCTCAGATTTGCTGCTTTTCTGTTTCATCTCTTTATTAAATGAATCTTTGTGTTTCTGTCTGCTGCTCAGACTGAGGAGGAAACCTGGAGAATCACGTTGGACTCCGGACTGATGATGGACATCTGCTGTTATTATTTTTGACATGATCCATTGATTAATCAAACAAATACTCAATAGATTAGATTAATAATGGTCAGTTGCAGCCCTATAGTGAAAGGTGCTGACTCAGCAGGAAGTTGCTCTGCTCTCATCAAGGTCACATGACTCACATCTGAGTCACCGTGTGTTTCCTCTGCGTTGGTTCTGCCGCAGCAGTCTGGTTCTCCATCGGCTGGTTCTGTGCCGTCTGGCTCTGTATTTGGTTCTAGGTTCTGCAGCTGGAACACTGAGAACGTTCCCCCGCTCACCAGCACCCGGCTGACAGGGAGCAGCTGAAGGCGACACTTTGATTACATTTATATGGTTCAAAGTTACAGTTTCTCTAATAACCCGGTTTACATTAATTCAGTTAATAATCGCTCTGCTGCTCGCTCTGTAGATCCATCGTCCAGGTTGCTGAGTCAGCTGACCGGTTGAAAATAACAAAATAAATCTGATGAGGAGTTTACATCCCCAATAAACTGACTAACACTTAAAGGATCAGATAAAGGAGTTTGACAGTTTCGGTGTCGCAGCATTGCTGTAATCAGGTTGAGACGGAATCATCAGCAGTGGTGGAAGAAGTACTCAGATCTTTTACTTAAGTAAAAGTAGAAATACCACAGTATAAAAATACTCTGTTACAAGTAAAAATCCTGCATTCAAAATGTTACTTAAGTAAAAGTACAAAAGTATTAGCATCAAAATGTACTGTAGCAACAAAAGTAAAAGTACTCATTATGCAGAATGGCCCATTTCAGAATAATACAGTATATATTATATTATTGAATTCTAATTATTGATGCATTAATGTGTAAGCATCACTTTAATGTTGCAGCTGGAAAAGGTGGGGCTGATTTCCACTACTTTATATACTGCTGGGTAGCTTACAGTAATCTATAATAATACATCACAATTTATTAGTTGATTATATTTTGTATTAATAATCTGAATCTGCAAAGTAACTAGTAACTTAAGTTATCAAATAAAGGTAGTGGAGTAAAAAGTACAATATTTCCCTCTGAAATGTAGTGGAGTAGAAGTATAAAGTAGCATAAAATGGTAATACTAGTAATCAAGTAAAGTACAAGTACCTCAAAATTGTACTTAAGTACAGTATTTGAGTAAATGTACTTAGTTACTTTCCACCTCTGATCATCAGTGTAAAGTTCACACACTCACAGCTGCACCAGGTCCAGTCTGGACACGGCACAGGACTGATACTGGACCAGAACACTACAGACTACAGGCTTCATGTATTTACATTTTATGTATTGATCTGACTGATCCAGACAGACTCCGCTCAGGTCAACAAGCTTCACTTCCTACAGGAGAACAGTACCAGCAGCCCGCAGTAAGATGAGGTCAAAGGTCAGAGGCGCTACTCTACCACAGATATACTGTTGTTTCTCCTTCAGTGCTCTTTCTGTTCAGCCAGTTCAGACAGTGGATCTTCTCCAAACACTGGAGAACTGTTTGTTGTGAGCAGGCTGACGTAAGAAACGACAGAATGAACTGAACTGCAGTTTATGAGTTTATGATTTAAAATGAAGAAGTGGCTCCAGGGTTTCTGTCGTTCAGGATCAGATTTCCATGTAAACAAATCAGCTCATTTCCACACACAGTGCAACCTGACAGTCACATGACCTCCACCTGGTGCCCAGAGAGCATCCTGGGTAGAATAAACAAAGCAGAGGTCGGTGATGTTACGGTCCCACAGTTCACCATGCCGGACAGAGAGACACAACCTGACGCTGCGTTCACTGCACATGGGAGAAACAATCTTTGGTCAGTTGTGTCTCAGAAAGCTCAAACTGAATTGAGAAAACTGAATAGGAATTAAGAAAACTTTATGGTTAAAAGTAAAATTCAACAAAAACTGCATCCAATGTCAAGCCATTGAATTGTCTTATAAATACAATTTTTGAATTTATTTATCCAAAAAGGTTTTTTTCCAACGGTTTAATATGAGAAATTAAAATTTAGGCAATTCATATATGCTACAATCTCTGCTGGCACCAGCCTCTTTCCATCTGAGAGGGTTGAACAGCTGCTCTGAACTAAATATGTGTGAAAACGCCCTTCATCCCAGAGTGAGGAACCAGGTTAAATAAACTGTGAGAACGTGGAGAACCCCGAAGGCCCGGAGGGATGATGAAGGTCTGGAGACAGCAGAGCACCACAGGCTGTTAGCACAGTCCAGTCCTGAACCAACAACACCAAACCACAACAGTTTCCCTCGCTGGTGTAAAGTCCAGCTGTCGCCTCACATCTTACTCCTGTATTCATTTCATTCCCTCATTCATTTCAATACCACAGAAACCATAACTGACACCATGAAGACACTGAGAGGTTAGTGGAAGAATAAGTGATTTTGTGACACCCATCTCAGTTTGCCTCTTTAAAATAATAACGTGTTCAGAAAAGATAGTAGGCTAATTGTAGTCAGAGTTTAGGGAAGTGACATTACAGTCATGCTAATGCCTTAGACGTAGTTAGCAACCTTACTAGCTAGCTAGCTAGGCTAGGTAACTAGATAAACCAACAGCTTTGTAAACAAATCTGTGATGCTCCTTCTGCGTATTTCCTTTTGGATGTATTTGGATGTATTCATTCAATAATATCGCCCCCAAAAACGTAAAATGTCCCTAAAAATCAGATCATGTCAGCAAAAATGCCCTCTGGGAAAACAGTTAATTCCTTACTGTGACCATTAACACATGAAAAACTGTTTGTGATTTTATGACGTCCATTTCAGTTTGTGTTTCAAAAAATAATTAAGTATTATCTTATTTTTAAGAAAAACAGTAATTGTAGTTCAAGCTTAGAGAAGTAATATTATTGTCATGCTAATGCCTTAGACTTAGTTAGCAATCTTGCTAGCTAGCTAGGCTAAGTAACGCTAGCTAAATCAACAGCTGTGTAAACAAATCTGTGATGCTTATTTCGTGTTTCTTAGTAACAAAAGCAGTAGATGTGTATGCTAGCTATCATTCAAACATTTCTCTCTCTAAAGTTGAGTCAGTTGTCTAGTTGACTCTCTGACAGCAGCCTTATATCTGGAAAGCTAAAGCTAGTTAACATGACTCAGCAGATATGAATGCACATAATGATAAATGCTGAATGTCTGTAGCTTTAAGCCAGATGAGACAGAGCAACAGACACTGACCAGCTGGACTGGCTGAGTTTGATCTTAACTGAGATTCTCTGCTGCAGTCAGAGACACAGAAAGCCTCCAAATGTCCAAAAATAACAAATCCTGCTGAAATTCCTCCTTATGAAAGTGAAACAGCCTGTATGGATCTAGACAGGAACTGACTAGACCCAAGTTATGACTCACAGCCCTAATCCACACTTTATATGCAGCACATTTTAGTTATATTCACATCTATATTTGACCTGAACATGAGAAACGAGCTTTCTGCAATATTCATAACACATCACCACTCCGGTCTGATTATATTCAACCAACCAACCTGTTACAGATAAATGTCCAGCTGCCACATGCTGTCAGTCCTTCAATCAAAAGACCAATAATATGAGGATTAAAATGCCTTAAATCCACTAAATCATGACAGAAACAAAGCCAGCAGTGAGGTAACAGTGTTTCAACAGGGGGCGCTGCAATACGGGACTGGGACTGGGACTGGGACTGGGACTGGTGGGAAGACTGGGACTGGAAATGGGACTGGGAGACTGGGACTGGGACTGGGACTGATGGGAAGACTGGGACTGGAAATGGGACTGGGAGACTGGGACTGGGACTGGTGGGAAGACTGGGACTGGGACTGGGACTGGGAGACTGGGACTGGGACTGGTGGGAAGACTGGGACTGGGACTGGGACTGGGACGGGAACTGGTGGACGGACTGGGACTGGGACTGGTGGACAGACTGGGACTGGGAACTGACAGCCTGTCCTCAGAGGTGGTGAGGGATCTGAAGAACCGTTTCAAATGCAGGAATATTGGAAAAAAGCAGAAACAAATGAGAGCTGCACTGAAAACAACTGGAGGTCCCATAATGCACCTATCTTCATAAGACCCCCCCCCCCCCCCCCCCCCCCAACAACACTTTCAGCAGCAGACAGCAGCCTGTACCACACTGCAGCTCCAGGTCCAACTCTGCTGCTTGCTGCTTCTGCTCCACACACAGACAGGTCCAACATGTCTCCATCAGGACCGACACGTCTCCATCAGGACCGACATGTCTCCATCAGGACCGACACGTCTCCATCAGGACCGACATGTCTCCATCAGGTCCAACATGTCTCCATCAGGACTGACACGTCTCCATCAGGACCGACATGTCTCCATCAGGACCGACACGTCTCCATCAGGACCGACATGTCTCCATCAGGTCCAACATGTCTCCATCAGGACTGACACGTCTCCATCAGGACCGACATGTCTCCATCAGGACCGACATGTCTCCATCAGGACCGACATGTCTCCATCAGTCTCCATCAGTCTGCATCAGGACCGACACGTCTCCATCAGGACCGACATGTCTCCATCAGGTCCAACATGTCTCCATCAGGACCGACATGTCTCCATCAGGACCGACACGTCTCCATCAGGACCGACATGTCTCCATCAGGACCGACACGTCTCCATCAGGTCCAACATGTCTCCATCAGGACCGACATGTCTCCATCAGGACCGACATGTCTCCATCAGTCTCCATCAGGACCGACATGTCTCCATCAGTCTCCATCAGGACCGACATGTCTCCATCAGGACCGACATGTCTCCATCAGTCTCCATCAGGACCGACATGTCTCCATCAGGACTGACACGTCTCCATCAGTCTCCATCAGTCTCCATCAGGACCGACATGTCTCCATCAGGACTGACACGTCTCCATCAGTCTCCATCAGGACCGACATGTCTCCATCAGGACCGACATGTCTCCATCAGGACTGACACGTCTCCATCAGTCTCCATCAGGACCGACATGTCTCCATCAGGACCGACATGTCTCCATCAGTCTCCATCAGGACCGACATGTCTCCATCAGTCTCCATCAGGACCGACATGTCTCCATCAGTCTCCATCAGGACCGACATGTCTCCATCAGGACTGACATGTCTCCATCAGGACTGACATGTCTCCATCAGGACCGACATGTCTCCATCAGGACCGACATGTCTCCATCAGTCTCCATCAGGACTGACATGTCTCCATCAGGACTGACATGTCTCCATCAGGACCGACATGTCTCCATCAGGACCGACATGTCTCCATCAGGACTGACATGTCTCCATCAGGACCGACATGTCTCCATCAGGACTCAGGACTCACAAACACAGCAGCGGGGCGTCCTGGTGGATCAGTGGTCTGAGGTTTGTGAGTCCTGGGTTTGAATCTTTGTCGCATGTCATCCCTCTCTCTCCCAGTCTTTCCTGTCTCTCTCTACTTTGAACTGTCAATAAAAAAAAATAATCTTAAAAAGAAGCAAGGCAGCAGTAAGCATGTTGTCACATGCGGTCTCAGTCTGGGCCAATCAGGAGCCAGTATGTCTCCTTGTTTTGAACAGTATTTGGACTAATCAGTGTTTGAACATGCTGAAACACAGCGGTGAGATGCATCATGGTCCCAAGTTTGATCAGAATCTGACCAGCGGGGTCTGAGAGGTCACATGACACACGGACCAACAAGTAAACAAGCGCTGCAGCGCCCTTAGACCAATCAGTGCAACTTTAAAAACATCAGCAGTGACACGCATCAGTCCCTGAAGTTTAATCATCTGATCAGCGGTCTCAGATCCTGAGTGGGACGGACCGACCGGTCCAGAGGGTCTCCTCTGGTTTCAGGTTCAGAACTGAACCTTTAAACCGCTTCAGGTCGACCTTTGTTCCTGACAGTCATGAAGGAAACATCTTCAGTATGGAATCAGACCCTCAACCCTGCTGCAGTTACTGCCTGTCTGTCTATCTGTCTCTCTACCTGTCTGTCTCTCTGTCTGTCTGTCTCTCTACCTGTCTGTCTCTCTGTCTGTCTCTCTACCTGTCTGTCTCTCTGTCTGTCTGTCTCTCTGTCTGTCTGTCTGCCTGTCTGTCTTTCTACCTGTCTCTCTCTCTGTCTGTCTCTCTACCTGTCTGTCTCTCTGCCTGTCTGTCTCTCTACCTGTCTGTCTCTCTGTCTGTCTGTCTCTCTGCCTGCCTGTCTGTCTGTCTGTCTCTCTACCTGTCTGTCTCTCTGCCTGTCTGCCTGTAGCTCCCTGTTTGTGTGCCTGTTCATCTGTTATTCTGTCTACTTCCCTGTCTGTCTCGCCGACCCCTGTCTGTCTCCCTGTCCTCCTGTCTGTCTGTCTATCTGTCTGTCTCCCTGTCCTCCTGTCTGTCTGTCTATCTGTCTGTCTCCCTGTCCTCCTGTCTGTCTGTCTATCTGTCTGTCTCCCTGTCCTCCTGTCTGTCTGTCTATCTGTCTGTCTCCCTGTCTCTCTACTGTCTGCCTCTCTTCCTGTCTCCCTGCCTCCTTACCCACCTGTCTGCCTGCCTGCACTCCTGTCTTTCTGCCAGCCTCCTTACCTGTCTGCCTGCCAGCCTCCGTACCCACCTGTCTGCCTACCTGTCTGCCTACCTGTCTGTCTACCTGTCTGTCTGTCTGTCTGTCTCTGTGTTTTGCTGCATCAGGCTCCTGTCAGTGTCTCAGCCAGTGAAAACAAAAACAGCAGAGAGCGTACAGTACTGACATGGATACCGTCTGCATCCCAAACACACACACACACACACACACACACACACACACACACACGCAGACAGACCATCCCATAATAACCACACCTAAAAAACTCCGGCACAGCTGCAATAAGGCATGTGAGCGTCAGGCAGGCAGGGAGCAGCAGTACCGCAGTAAGCCCCGCTGCTTCCCACCATGCATCACTCCTTCCCTCCTTCCCTCCACTCGTCCCTCCACTCATCCCTCCATCCGCCCCGCGCCAGGAAACACCAACTTCCATCCCATCATCCCTCCTTCCCTTCCCTCCTTCTCTTCTCTTACCTATGGGTGCCTTGTCTTTGCTCTCCATCTCCCGCTGTGTGAGGTGAAGTCCTGTTCAGATGCTCTGTGTCTCTCTCTCTCTCTCTCTCTCTCTCTCTCTCTTCTTCCCCCCGTCAGAAATCCAGTTGCCTACTTTTCTTCCTTCTCTTCCTTCCTTCCGTCCTTCCTTCTTTCCTTCCTTTCTGGATCGGGCTGTAATCAACAAGCGTCGAGCCGTGGAAAAACAGCTGATAATCGATCGCTGATCAATACCGGCGCGAGCGGCGTTTCAGAGAGGAGGAGGAGGAGGAGGAGGAGGGAGGGGGGCAAAAAAACAAAAACACAGCAGGATTTTTTCTGATAATTTCTCTAAAATCCGATCTTCTCTCCGTTGCTGTCCGGTTACGGCTGCCCGTGGTTTCTCTGCGGACGTTGAGGCTCGTGCGTTTACCTGTACCGTGTCCGCGCGCCGCTGCTGCTGCTGCCGCTGCTGCTGCTGCTGCTGTCCCTCTCGCGCCGTGGTGATGCTGCAGCTCGAGCCCTACCGGAGAACACAGGAGTGACGTCACCACCGGAGGCGTTTTAAGGTAACATGATTAAGGAAGGAGAATCTACAGTAGCAGCAAATTCATATCTGATGTTTACTGATTGGTTAATTGATTTTTATTAATTGGTTAATTTGGGAGGATGATGTTATTCCGAAACGCAGCAAGGCATCATGGGAGGATATAGCTTATTTGTAGTATTAGGAGGCTCCAGTGGGAATTGAACCTCCAACCCTGGCAGTGTTCCTGCCTGGCTCTGAGGAATACCAGGCAGAACCGTCAGGGGCGGACTCAGAGAACTGGGGGCCGGGGCAAAGACGAGCCTGGGCCCCCGAACCCCGAACCCTGATCCAGGAGCCTCTGGTCCCATTGGCTGTTGTCTCTCCCAAAGGCTCCTGTGCTAGTCTGATATTCAGACTGAAGTCCATCTGGTTCCACTCCATTACTCAGCCTGAGATTTCCTCCTTGTTGGCCGTTACAGAGGTGATTTCAACAAATATATTCTGCCGAATCGTCAATGAAAAACCATCGCACCAACGGTTCAAACTTTAGCCCCGCCCACAAAGGCTCTGACTAGTCCTGTGCTGCTCCATTAAGAATTCTCCTTACAAAAGTCAAAAGTGGTCTGTAATGAAAAAATGAGGTTGAGTTTCACAGAGCCAAACAGATGTCTGTAACCCTTCACTGTGCTAGCACACGCTACATCTCCTACACATAAATAAACTTTAAAATGTAAAAAACAAGTATACCCAAAATCTACTATCTCTGTTGTAACAAAATCAAAGATGGCCGACAGACTCCTAGACTTCTTTCGCTGGTACTGTGCTTGCGAGCCGTGCCACTTTGCCTAATATGCTGCTTAAATCTCTCATTTCAATTGATGAAGTAATGTAACACACTAATGAACTTTAACTCGTCTCGCTCTAATAAAGATTGAGTTACTTCTATTGAGTGCGTCCAACACATAAAGTTGTTGCAGTCTACCTCCCGACCACCGGTTACTGAAATCTGTTTTGACAGAAGTGTTCATCACACCAGGTGGAGTCAGTGAAGCTTTACAGCTCCTCAGCTCGACTCTGCTGAGGAACCACAGGAACTACAGGAACCAGGAACTACAGGAACCAGGAACTACAGCAACCAGGAACTACAGGAACCAGGAACTACAGGAACCAGGAACTACAGCAACCAGGAACTACAGGAACCAGGAACTACAGCAACCAGGAACTACAGCAACCAGGAACTACAGGAACCAGGAACTACAGGAACCAGGAACCAGGAACTACAGGAACCAGGAACTACAGGAACCAGGAACTACAGCAACCAGGAACTACAGGAACCAGGAACTACAGGAACCAGGAACTACAGCAACCAGGAACTACAGGAACCACAGGAACCAGGAACTACAGGAACCAGGAACTACAGGAACCACAGGAACCAGGAACTACAGGAACCACAGGAACCAGGAACCACAGGAACTACAGGAACCAGGAACTACAGGAACCAGGAACTACAGGAACCACAGGAACTACAGGAACCAGGAACTACAGGAACCAGGAACTACAGGAACTACAGGAACCAGGAACTACAGGAACCAGGAACTACAGGAACCACAGGAACCAGGAACTACAGGAACCAGGAACTACAGGAACCAGGAACTACAGGGACCAGGAACTACAGGAACCATGAACTACAGGAACCACAGGAACCAGGAACTACAGGGACCACAGGAACTATATGAACCAGGAACTACAGGAACCAGGAACTACAGGAACTACAGGAACCAGGAACTACAGGAACCAGGAACTACAGGAACCACAGGAACCAGGAACTACAGGAACCAGGAACTACAGGAACCAGGAACTACAGGGACCAGGAACTACAGGAACCATGAACTACAGGAACTACAGGAACCACAGGAACCAGGAACTACAGGGACCACAGGAACTATAGGAACCAGGAACTACAGGAACTACAGGAACCAGGAACTACAGGAACCACAGGAACCACAGGAACCTGGAGCTACAGGATCCACATGAACCGCATCCTGGGCCATTAAAACTGCGCCATTTATACATCCGGTAGATTTCCGTCAGTATTTGTAGTTCTGCTAGCTAAACTGCTTCAATCAGAACCAAGTATATTAAGCCAGTCAAATCTGGACTAGAGCTGCTGTAAGAAACCAACTCTCTGCATGTTAACGTGGCCAATGTCACCAAGACAAACTCCTGTGTGTGTGTGTATATATTTTATTTATTTATTCATTCATTCATTTCTATATTTATTGTAACCTTTCTTTGAAAGTCTCTTGAGATATAATGTCTCTTTTACATGTGAGACCAGCCAAGGCAGCAGCATGAATGACTTAAAAGCAAATACACACGACACATATCACATATAAAACACATGATTTATATGACAAGTCACAATGTTCCTGAATGAGATGTTTAAAATCCTTAACTGCAGTTTTTTCTGTCCTGCAGGTTCGTCCCCAGGCTGCATGAGGACTGAAGCAGTTTATATTTCTGTGTATGAATATAGAACAAGGTGGTTTGGTTTGTGCTGTTTGGTTCTGGTGACGCGGCGACTGTTGTGTCAGGAAACACAGCAGGAACACAGAGAGAGTCCAGACTGCAGGTGGATGACAGGTGCTGAGACTACAGGAGGCAAAAATAAACCTGGCAACCAGGAGAGGAGAGAGGGGGGAGAGGAGAGGAGGGAGGTAGAAAAGAGGATGAAGGGAGAGGGAGCAGAAAAAAGGAGAGGAGGAGAAGGAGATGGGAGGAAAGAGGAGAGGAGAAAAGAGAGAGAGAAGACAGAAAGAGGCAGAGAAGAAGAGGGAGGGGGGGAGGTGAGGATGGGTGTGGTGGCCTGTCCAATCAGTGGAGAGAGAGAGAGAGAGAGGGAGAGAGAGAGAGAGAGAGAGCGAGAGGGAGAGAGAGAGAGAGGGGGGAGAGAGAGAGGGAGAGAGAGAGAGAGAGAAGAGGGAAGGGAGGAGGTGAGGAAGGGTGTGGTGGCCTGTCCAATCAGTGGAGAGAGAGAGAGAGAGAGAGAGAGAGAGAGAGAGGGAGAGAGAGAGGGAGAGAGAGAGAGAGGGGGGAGAGAGAGAGGGAGAGAGAGAGAGAGAGAAGAGGGAAGGGAGGAGGTGAGGAAGGGTGTGGTGGCCTGTCCAATCAGTGGAGAGAGAGAGAGAGAGAGAGAGAGAGAGAGAGAGAGATGACGTATGTATTGCAATAATACAATTATTATATGTATAATAATGTGAACATAACTATAAAATGCTGATATGTGCTGTTTGTGTGTCTTGGCAATATGTTCACATGTGTGTCATGCCTATGAAAGCTTATTGAATTGAATTGAATTGAGAGAGAGAGAGAGAGAGAGAGAGAGAGAGAGAGAGAGAGAGGGAGAGAGAGAGAGAGAGTGGGCAGACAGACAGACAGACAGACAGACAGACAGACAGACAGACAGACAGCATGTAATCTAGCAGGTAGTCCAGTCAGTCCAGATGAACATGTCTTGTTTTTATCACAGATCCTCTCTGTCCTGCTCAGCTGTGTGTAAACAGGAAGCAGCCTGCCGCCTGCCGCCTGCCGCCTGCCGCCTGCCGCCTGCCGCCTGCCGCCTGCCGCCTGCCGCGCTGGGCGTGGTGACAGACTGCTGAGGACAGACAGGCTGCTGAGGACAGACAGGCTGCTGAGGACAGACAGGCTGCTGAGGACAGACAGGCTGATGAGAGGACAGACAGGCTGATGAGAGGACAGACAGGCTGATGAGAGGACAGACAGGTGAGTATTAAAGCTGTTCTGACACTGAAATAATCAGCATCTATAAACAGGATCTGTTCTCCATCCTCAGTCTGTGTGTTTGTCTGAAACTGTCTTCTCAGTGATGTCGGGACGTTCTGGGGTGTAAACCACTTCCTGTGGGCGTGTCTTGTGGGCGGGGCCAGCGGGGAGCCGGGTGTGTCCGTCAAGGTGAGGCGAGCGGCCGCAGAGCAGGACGTCACAGCAGCAGCAACGATGGAGGAACGCAGAAGAAAAGAAAGAAGAGAGAAGCTGAACGTTCAGAAACTGAACACCAGCATCAGACCGGCTGCGGAGGCTTTACGCCTCAGGAGGGATGACATCATCAAGATGGCTGACAGGTGGTGGGGCGGGGACTTGACCGACTGAGCGGGAGGAGGCGGGGCTAACACTGCACTTATCAATGCATCACCTTCTCCTCATTTCACCCTGTTCACATTTCACTTATTGCGTTCATGGCTGAATGCGACTGCAGGATGACTGGCGGGAGCCTGTGATCGGGGGAATTCTTTCCAGTGCATTCTGGGAAAGAAAAATGGGAGCAAGCAGTTTCTGATCGGAAAATAAACTGAGTTTGCAGTCTGAAGGAGAAGAAAATGTTGACCACATGCAGCCTGCAGGAGGAGAAAATGCCGACTCCACACAAAGCAGTGTCAACAAAAAATACAACGACCAATATCATAAAAAAATCAACAATGGCAGGAAGACGAGTGTTAGGGAACAGAGAGGGAATCATGACCTGCTGCAGGTTACAGCAGGGAGGAAGGAGTGTGTAAGTGTGGTTAAATGTTGTGTTTATTAGCCAATATGCAAAAACAAATGTGTTATTTCATAGTTCAATAAAATCGCCCCTGAAAGGACAAAAATGCCCCAAACCAGATCATGGCAGCAAAAATGCCCTCTAGGGAAAAAAATTATTATGAACACATGAAAGACTTTATGAGTCAATAGAAGTGATTTTTTGACACCATTTCAGTTTGCCTTTCACACTCTGTAAAATAAAGTGTTATCTGAATATTGTAAAGAAAAAATAGTAAGTGGTAGTTTACGTTTAGGAACGGTACAGTCATGCTAATGCCTCAGTTAGCAATCTTGCTAGCTAGCTAGATAGATCATACTTTATTGATCCATAAGGAAATTCTGGTGTACAGCAGCTTCCAGCGTGTACGTTACAGGATAGAAAGGTACATGGTCATAAAAAATATAAAAACAAGGTAAGAGACTAAAACAAATAGGAATAAACAGACGATAAGGACCTAGCTAGCTTGTTAGGTAACGCTAGCTAAACCAACAGCTGTGTAAACAAATCTGATGCTTCTTTGATGCGTTGTGTATGCTAGCTATCATTCAGACATTTCTCTCTCTAAAGCTGAGTCAGTTTTCTAGTTGTTCTGATAGCAGCTTTATAAAGCTACAGCTAGTTAGCATGACTCAGCAGATCTGATCTGATCTGACAGACTGACTGAGCTGTCTGCCTCACGGCTTGGTGATCGATTGAGGCGATCCATAGGCCTAGTTGTCTTCTTTTTTATTGTTTTGTTTTTGTTTTTTGTAAGTCTATGAAATGATTTATTATCCGTCATTTTCCTGCCTTATTGAATAACAACATGACAACAGAAGCTGAGCATGGTGTTGGCAGCGTTAGCGGCAGGTCGGACCAGGCGGAGCCGGGAGCTAAGCTGAAACGCCACGCTGACGACATCGACACGCTCAGGTGGCGTCAGCGTCATCAACGTGACGGCATTAGCTCCCGGCTCCAAAAAGCAGCATTTCATGAAAATGGAAGACTTTATTGAAACTTTATGGTGGCGTGTACATGATACTAAGCCCACGGACACTCAGTGTAAGTTTGAGCCAGCGAGGAGCGTCTGGAAGGCGTCGCTAGATGAAGTTCTCATTAATGGTGAGTTTGATACTTTTCTTTGGGACAGTAGTAATGGCAGAGCCATCTAGCATCCCTTTGGGGCTAGTCTTCAACATGGCCGCCAGGGGGCTCAGGATGCTTCTAGCTTTAAATACTATCAAGATGTAATACAGCAGGGCGCCCCGGTGGCTCACAGAGTGGAGCGCGTGCCATACAGGGCTCGGTCCGTCCCGCAGCGACCCGGGTTCGAGTCCTCCCCTCTCTCTCTCCCGTGCCTTCCTGTCTCTCTCTCACACTATCTCTGGCATAAAATGCCTAAAATAAATCTTTAAAAAAAAAAAGATTTAATACAGCAGAACAAACACAACACATCTGCCATGTGTATTGAAAGCACCTTACAGTATGAGCTCACCTGGTGGGAACTGAACCTGCAGCCTGGCAGGGTTCCTGCTCTGCACACCTCAGGATCTTTAACCAGGCAGTGGAAGAGATGTATTCAAATTTTTGATCATCATCATCATCATCATTATTCCTGTAACAGATTAATCTAGCAGTAACGGCTTTACGTACTATTTTTAAACCTTCATAGCTGCCATTTTTCACTCCACATTTAGCTGACTGTCTTTATTCACTGGGACTGAAGACAGCGCTCTTAACTGTTCTGCTTTGAAATAACACAGCAGGTATGACAAAGTTATTATTAATATTTCCATCAGTACAGTGTCTCAGGATGTCGAATGTTGTGCAAAATAGAGAAATTATTTTAAATATACTGGTAAGACAGATCTGAATACAGCAAATTAAGTTATTAAAACTGTTTTAAGCAGTGAAACAGATCAGAATCAGGGTTTTAGAGCAGGAAAGCAAACACACTGAAACTAACACCATACACTCCTAGCACACTTTTAACACACTCCTAAAACACTCTAACACACTCTTAAAACACTCTAACACACTCTAACACACTCCTAAAACACTCTAACACACTCTTAAAACACTCTAACACACTCTAACACACTCCTAAAACACTCTAACACACTCTAACACACTCCTAAAACACTCTAACACACTCTTAAAACACTCTAACACACTCTAACACACTCCTAAAACACTCTAACACACTCTTAAAACACTCTAACACACTCTAACACACTCTAACACACTCTTAAAACACTCCTAAAACACTCTAACACACTCCTCACACCTAAAACACTCTAACACACTCTTAAAACACTCTAACACACTCCTAAAACACTCCTAACACACTCTAACACACTCCTAAAACACTCCTAACCTCCACTGACCCTTCAAATACACTGAAAATAGTGACAATGATCTGACTTATTCATATTATGTTCTAATTTAGATTAAATATTTATATTTTATGTTATGTAATATATACAAAATAATGTATGGAAATTATATAATTATGGTTGTTTTTTTTTAGATATGTTAACAAAGTCAACAAATTAACATTGTTCCCTGTGGTCGGAAAAAGTCATTTGTCACTAGTTGGTGATTTAGAGACAGAATCAGCTGTTCCCAGAGCTGAAGACTTCCAACATGGCTGCCAGAGGGTTAGAGGGTCACCTGACGCCCTCTACTGCAGGACGAAGGTCATTACTCTTTTACTTCCCACTCAGGTTTTCCATCCAGTCCAGGATTCAACCTGGAAACCTCCCAGTCACAAACCAGCTGCTGCCTCACAAATTCCCCTTTACTTTCTATGATGTCAGATATGCAACATTGAGAAAAGATGTTTTTTTTTTTCCCAAAACCACATGAAGTGAAAGTAAGTGGGAGCCACACCTGGTTGTAAGGTACATTTAATACATCTCAGCATCTTTAAAATGTTAGCATTTACACAACCGTCATACAAAATCACACGGTCTGATTTTGGTGATGACCTCGTCTCCTCTACATCCTCAAAGTAATTTACAGAAATGCTTCGTTTGTACGTTTCCAGAGAGGTTAGCTCGCACGTACCGAGGAGCCGCAGTAGAAATCCCCCATCATGCATCAGCACTAGTATTAGTAAATGCTAGAGCTCAATGCAGGACCACTGGGCCTGCTGTAAATGCTTCATACACACATGAAATGAATAGTTTCCAGACCATATTTTGCACCATTTTACGTTTTAAAAGGAGAACAATATTTTTAAATCATTCCTCCTGTCCTTTGAGTGCAGCAGTAGTTGATTGTTGCATGAATGGAGGACTTCTATATCGGCTGCTGTAATCGGAAAATGCAGCTCAGAAGAAAAAAAAATCCCTTCTCAGGACTGATGAAGGAGCCTGAAGCCCTGGACAGACGGAGAGCAGGAACAGATCTCCAGAACACAGCTGATCTGGTCTGTCCTCCTGCGGAGCCTCCGCTGACGCCTCCCGTCTGTCCGGGGCTTCCTCCTCAGATCGAAGCTCTGGACATTTCTAACATTCAGTGAGTTCTGATTGGTCGTGAGAGCTGCGGCGTCACGAAGCTAACGAGCGTTCAGACTGTGAGCGACGCGGTCGACGAGTCGGCGTCGGTCCACTCAGTTCCCCCAGAGCGACCCGGACGCTCAGCCGGCGATTGGACGCTCAGCAAGCTTCGTCTCCACGGCTGAACTTTCCTCACTTCCTGGTTTCCCTGCTGATGTGATGTCGTTTCATCAGTTTAGTTCAACATGGAGGAGAAGATTGTTCCAGTTGATTCAAAGCTTCAGTTCTCTACAGCTTTTATCTGACAGACGACAGGAAGAAACGTCTAAAAACGAAGCTTGGAGAACGGCTGATCCATCGCTGGCTCCATGGGAAGCTCTGAAGGAGGTTTATCTGTTTATTTTTGATTAATGCCACCTAATTAGCTTGCTATGTTAACTCATTAAAACATTATGAAAGGAAACACCACAGCAGGGAAAACTCCAGCTGAAAAGCTTATTAGTGTTGGTCTAAACTTTGTGGCTGCAGACCCGTGGACACGTGGACCGAGTCGCTCACAGTGCGATGGAGCAGCTGCTGACCTGAGACACTCAGACTTTCACTTCCAGTGAAAAACAGAAACATTAAAACTGGAGACGAGTTTCAGACGACAGTGAAAGTGAAGCCTCAGCGGTTTCTGACGGATCTGTCCGTCACAAAGGACTGAAGACACTCAGAGTTACACACAACACATTCCTCAGGCCACTGCAGCAAAGTGATTGGTCAGGATGGGTGCTAAGGCAGTGTGAGGGCGGGTTTCATTTACCGACCTGGGCGCACCGGCGGGGTGGGGCTTTAGCAATTTCTAAACTTCAACGTGCTTTACTGGGGTGAAAGTTGAGAACAATGCTGCCAAAGCATCGAGATAAAAGACAACATTGTCCAAATCTACATTTTACACCCATCACTTAGTAAATATTATGGGGTGTTCTAGTGACCCCCCCCCCCCCTCCCCTCCCGGTGCCCGCCCAGGACGTAAAGGGAAACTAACAAGGTTTGATCCCTGCCAATGCTGAGGTCACAACGTTTGGTCCATTCTGATTGGTCCGTGACAGGGTTCACTCAACAGGATTTGTCTGACGTGGAGGCCACCGATTCGCTGGAGCTGAAAGGGGGTGGGGCCAGACCAACTGGTCGGCATGGGAACAAACGAGCAGGGCCGGGATCAATTCACTTCCAACTCGGTCCGTTCAACAGAAACAGAAACAGAAACAGAAACAGTCTAGTGTCCTTCATCTGCTACTAGTGAGAATTCACTGTCAGCTATCAGAACAAGCTCAGCAGAAAAGTTTGAGTGAAGAAGAAAATCCACTTCCTGAATTAACTGAATTGACAGTGAGCTGGAGGATCTGATGTGACTTCTCCAGTGATATTTACAACAGTAGAAACACACACAGGTGGAAATAAAGTGTCCGTCCTTCAACACACGGCAGCCTCCAGACGGCAGCTCCCTCTGTCTCACCACACAACAATAAACAACAACAACAACAACAGCCGCTTCTGCTGCTGCCAACAGATCAATCAATATTACCGATCAGATTGGTGGGTTTGGTTCCACGCCGAGCCAAACTGATAATCAGCTCGTGGCTGCACTCTGGCGGCCCCAAGTGGCAGAAGAGAGAACCGAACAGGACTTCATTACCCAGAAATCCTGTGTGATTAGGTCAGTAAACTAAATGTCTTCTTCTTTGTCTGTGTGTGTGTGTGTGTGTGTGTGTGTGTGTGTGTGTGTGCGCGCTGTACATCATACTTTTACATGTAACCACACAGACAGGAGGAGCTGCGGTCTGAAGGTTTTAACCCCATGAAGTCAACATTGCATAACGAAATCGATCAAACAGTTTGATAAAGTAGAGCAGCAGGATAAAAAGGGAAAATAAGAGTCACAGTTCAAAGGTTCTGAACAGAGAGACAGAGAGAGGAACAAGGTCAAAGGTCATGAAGTTCAGGAGAACAACAACAACACAGCGATTACATTTCCACCGAGCAAGCAGAGTGTGTGTGGCACTTTATGATGTGGTGGTGGTGCGAAAACCTGTGTGTGTGTGTGTGTGTGTGTGTGTGTGTGTGTGTGTGTGTGTGTGTGTCCTACCAGTGAACAGTGAAGTTGGACCACTCCAGCTAAAAAACTTTGCTTAGTGTTGGATTCAATGGAGGGTTTTAGTGTCCTATGGTGTACATGCTGTTGATATGATTATACTGGTTTCAGTGGAGAGTTTTAGTGTCCTGTGGTCTAAATGCTGTATGTTCTGGAGGAAACACTAGTGTGTGTGTGTGTGTGTGTGTGTGTGTGTGTGTGTGTGTGTGTGTGTGTGTGTGTGTATGCAGTATATGTGTGAGTATTTTCACTAATTGCACTTGAGGATGAAGATATGGAAATCACATTGCCGGTCAGATTTCTGCAGGTTTTTGGCATTTTTCTGGAAATGTGTGGGACCGTTCACGATACAAAACAAGAGCGGAACCAACTCTCCTTCAACCCGACCGGCCGGGAGCGGAACGCAGACGGGAGAACGGTTCCTGATCAGAGACGAGACCCGAAGTCCACCGACATGCTGCGGGTGAACATGCGTCATAAAACAACGGTAGAAAACAAGAAAGCTCGTTAAACTCCCCGGTCAGCTCGACAGTTAGCATCGCAGCCAATTCTGACAATTATGGAACTGAATCCGTCATCGGTGGTTTTGACCGTTTGGATCACAGAAACAGGCCGCCGTCTGATAGGCTGGACGAGACGACCTTCTCACGCCAAATGTTGATCGTTTTTTGTTTGTTTTTGAAGGAAAATCCACTTCCTGAATTGGTTGAATTGAAGGAGAATTGAACCGTTGACGTCTAAAAACACAAATAAACCAGCTGCACAGAAAATACCAATCAGGTCAGAAAACACATTGGGTCGTTAAGAGACAGTTAAGCTTATTGAAATGCGTGATCACTTCTGATAAAACAAAGAAAACGCAGGAAAGTGACAGGAAAGAGTGGAGAAAGACACCAGTGATCTCAGGTCTAAAGGAATATTCTGGTAACACTTTGCTTTAGAAGCAGGTGAGCTGGAGTGTTAAACTATGGAAAAGTATTGTAAGTACACAGTAATACTGTAGAAGTGCAGTGAGCGAGTCGCCGCCCAGAGCCTCTTGTGATTGGTCGGCTCAGAGCGTCGACCCGGGAATCTGACGGCTTTTGTTCACACTGGAGTCACAAAGGGAACTTCACTCGGTCTTGATGGGGGGAAAATGTCGGATCAACTTTTCTGGAATTTCGACTCCGGCTCCGACACAGAAGACTTCATGTGTGGAGTCTGGGAAGCACATTATGTATGCGGGAGATTTTTGTGACTTACACAGTATTATTGTCTACTTGATGCTTTTCCACCGGTTCACACACGTTAAAACGCTGTAATGCAGCCACTTTTAAGTAAAGTGTTACCAGCGCTTCCCGTCTACAGATATGATACATCATTTCAGAATCCACCTCAGAAGAACAACATCCATGATCAAGAGAAAACTCGAGTGTTTTTACATTCTGTGCAAAATAAGACTACAGTAGTCCAACCCCCGCCCCCCACCCCCCCATCACTCTCTCTGTTTATCTATCTATCTATCTGCGTTTCACACTTCCCCCTTCAGTCAGTTCTTCATCTATTTACAGTTAGTTCTAGAGCGTTAGTACCATCAGCCTCCCCTAACGGGACTATAAGACATTCCTTAAAGGGACAATCCACCCTGAAACAGAATTTCCCTATTGTTATTCCTGGGTTTCATTCATACACGCCATTTGGCATCCCCAACCCAGAGCTCCTATACATGCTTGTTCATCAGATTCTATGACTTATGAATGATGTATAACGAAATTTCCGTGATCAAAATTCGCCAAGATCTTTGTTCAAACGTCTCATTCTTTTACTGAATCGTCTTGTTTGAGCGTCACCTGGGACTGCTGAGATGCTGAATGTGTTACTTCAGCCTTTCTTCCTTCAGTGAAAACTACACCAGCTTGACGTTGAACGCTAAACTGGATCAGTTAAATAAAAAAAGACTATGAACAAACCAGTGTGACATATTCAGAGGTTGTTGGATACGTCTCATTTTCCAGGATCTGATTTGAAAGAACTGTGCTTTCACATATCTTGATGAGACTCAGCTGACCGAAAGATAACTCATTCTGTCTGCTGAGCACAGTCATCCCAAAACTTCACTATGTTACCAGCCAACTAGATGTTTACAAGGACTCCAGGTGATGGTTGGTTACTTGCCAAAGTGGCTACTAAAGGAGACAGCTTAACTTAACTTTAGCTAAACTTAAAAGCCACACAGTTCTACCAGTGTTTGGCTGGCAGTTGGTGATGATGTGCCAGGGAACAACTTGTGAATTCCATTTTCAGGTGGATTTTCACCTTTACCTTCAGTTTAAAAACAGCCTGTCACTATTCTGCTGTCTATTAAAAAGGCATTCAGCAGGTAAAAAACACAGGGCACGCAGTGAGGAAGGAAGGAAGGAAGGAAGGAAGGAAGGAAGGGAGGGAGGGGTGGAGGAAGGAAGGGAAATAGAAAAATAAAAAAGTGGCAGACACAACTAGACGATCACCTGACTTCACTCTGTGGCAGAGAAACATAAAACAAACAAAAAAACAAATCCAAAAATTCAAAGGAGGAAGGGGCAGGAAGAGGGAGAGGAAGAGGAGGAGAAGAGGAAGGGCGGGGAAACGGTTCTAAGTCTCAGAAGAACTTGTCGTCGATGCGGAAGTGCGGTCGCGTGACGTCGTCCGGGTTGATGAAGACGGAGATGGATTTCCCAGGGTTCTCTGTGACCAGCTGCTGCAGCTTCTTGGCCAGCCGGTCGTCTGGCTGGTTTTCCCCGCCGGCGTCGGACTGCGGCGACGGCAGGTTGTTGGCGCTGCCTCGCCACTGCAGTTCCATGGTCAGCCTGTTGGCGGCCTTGGCGTGCTCGATGGTGGTGCGCAGATGCTCGGCCGGGTCGGAGCGCACCGAGGACAGTTTGCGGGCGTGCAGCACGGCCGTCTCGTCCGACAGGTGCTCCAGCATGTTGCATTGCGGGATGAAGTAATTCGGACACATCTTGTTGACGAGGCAGTGCTGCAGGTCGTCGATCAGGCCCAGCAGGAAGTGGGCGGAGAAGTCGTCCTGGGCCAGGTAGTTGGCGGGGAGGCGGTCGCAGGCCCACAGCATCATGCTGCGCAGGTGGTAGGGGCTGATGGCTTTGGGCCGCGACAGCAGCTTGATGATGATGGCCTTACAGGCCTGGTAGGCCTGCATCAGGCTGGACGAGATGCACTTCTTCAGCTGCACCTCGCTGCGGGCGAACGACAGGCGCCACTCGTTCTCCTTGCGGCCCTTGAAGGAACAGGCGGGGACGAGGTAGAAGCCGCTGATCACCTCCTCTTCGGTGATCTTCCCGTCCCAGAAGTGGTTTTCCATCAGCCAGCTCTGAGCCACGGCCGGCCAGCCTTTGAAGGAAACCACCGGGACGATGTCGTACAGCATGCGGCTGCTGCCCACGCCCAGGATGACCGAGATGATGGTGCCGTTCCTCTCCACCTTCTCCACCCTCGGCATCCCTCTCTGCGGCTTCTTCTGCACCTCCAGCAGCACCAGGGAGATGGACTGGTAGAACCAGTCGGCCACCAGCGTCGGCGAGAAGAAGTAGTTGGTGGCTCCGTTGATGTGGTCGACGATGGTGCAGCAGTCCTTCCACTTGTTGATGGTTCCTTCGTCGAACAGGCGGAGGCTGAGCCAGGAGTGGCAGAGCGCCGAGTGCCTCATGTCCAGCGTCACCGGTTGGTTGCGGTCGTGGAGTTTGAGCGCCGGGACCAGCAGGGTGAAGTCCATGTCGTAGTCGGTGCCGCGGGCGTAGACGCTCAGCTCGTCCAGGTCCATGTCCACCACGCCCTCCCGAACCCCCCCCGACAGCAGCAGGTACTCGTTGGCCACCGGCAGCTTCTGGTCCAACTTCTGGACCATACCTGATGGACGAAGAAGAGTCAAGACCACATCAGGAACTACAGTTAGTTAATGATAATAGGAACTAATATTTTACGGATGCTGAGTTACTGAGAGACCCAAACACTGTCAGATTCAGGATTCTTCTGGTCCAGCTTCTGGAGGCTTCAAGAGGCTGCAGGTTTTTATTCCAACAAAAGTTTCCACCAGCTGATTTCACTGATTAGTTCCTCCGCTCTTCCTCTCTGGTTGAAAGAGTTAATCAGTGAAATCACCTGGTGGAAACTTTGGTCCGTCCATGGCAAATGGTTGGAGACCCAGAAGAAGAGCTTCTGATCAATTTACATCCAAAGTTATGAATCCAATGGTAAGAGAGATAATATTTGTATTATAATAGCTCAATAATATTCATGATTTTCAAAAGATGCAAACCCAATTATATTCAAGATTTTTTGGTTTGAGTTTCTACTTAAAAGAAAAAGCTAATGAGATAAACAGCATAACAGACAGTCTCTAGACCATGATGCCTGATACAATTACAATTTCCCATTTTCCCATTACAAATTCCCAGATGCTTTTATCCAAAGCGACGTACACATGAGATTTTAATACAACACAAGCAAGGATCTAGTCAGGAGAGAACAACGAGAGTAAGAGCCATAAAGCTAAGATCTGGTCCGACAGGACCGAGGTGCCATGGTAGGTAAACTCCACAGTCCATCAGGTGAGAAGGTGTTCACTAAAGAGCTGGGTCTCTAGCCTTTTCTTAAAGATTGAGAGGGACTCTGCGGATCGAATGGAGTTTGGACCTGATAGAGAGGGTAAATATGAATATATTAAGAACTCATAATTAACTATTATGTGAACATTTATTTCTGATCCATGTCTGAAGGAGGGAGAAAATGGAGGGATTTCAGGGGTTCTTACTGTGTTTCTTCCGTTCTTAATCATGTCTGTATGTATTTATGTTTTGTTGCTATATTTCCACAGGCTAAATGGAGCATATGATCCATTTTCTGTACCATAACTGATGGGGAGAGAAAAGAGTTTTTCAGATGTTTATAGTATAAAATTAGATTTCAGTTGCGTCCATGTTCCTGCTGATGTTTGCATGTATTAACTGGATTTTGCTATGTACTCAGCAGCTAAGAGGAGCTGTTTGTAGTTGTATGTAATCAATTACTGTCGGTCAGCAGCAGACAGACTGCTGTACTACAGTAATCTGTCCAGCAGGTGGCAGCACAGCGTCACTCTGACTGCAGAACTCTCAAACCAAACCTGCAGGCAAAATGCTGCTGCCTGCTTTGAAGAGAACAGTAAGGAACTTTAAAGAGGCCGTATTATAAGAATTCAAAATTCCTCTGTTTCTATACATTTATCATCAAAGATGTTTCATGAAGACATTGTTCAAATTTGATTTAGTTTAATTGGTTTAATCAAATCAATTGGTGTTTAATCGCCCTTCCTAGCATAAAGGCTAACAGCTAAGCTAACCGTACCTACAGAGAAGTCTCACTGGTTACCAGTCTCACTTTGACAGATCTTTCTCCTGCTGAAGGTCACATGACCCACAATGACAAGAGGCAGGGAGCAAGTTTACTGGTTTAACAAGTTTACTGGTTTAACAAATTCACTAGTTTAACAAGTTTACTGGTTTAACAAGTTTACTGGTTTAATAGGTTCACTGGTTTAACAAGTTCACTGGTTTAACAAGTTTACTAGTTTAACAGGTTCACTGGTTTAACAAGTTCACTGGTTTAACAAGTTTACTGGTTTAACAAGTTTACTGGTTTAACAGGTTCACTGGTTTAACAAGTTTACTGGTTTAACAAGTTTACTGGTTTAACAGGTTCACTGGTTTAACAAGTTCACTAGTTTAACAAGTTTACTGGTTTAACAAGTTTACTGGTTTAACAAGTTCACTGGTTTAACAAGTTTACTGGTTTAACAAGTTTACTCGCTCGCCTCATCGATTCCGCCAGTATGAGATTTTTTTTCAGGAATGGGAGGGGGAGGAGCTTCGTTCAGGAGCAGAATTTGACAACAAGATGAAAACAGCAACACAGCTGGATGTTGGTTCATATCATTATGTCTCAATGAAATCTCCACAGAGCACATATTAGCTTCAGGATTGGTTAGAAGGTCTGATATCGCTTATTGCAGGTTTAAAATGTTAAATTCACGTGACTCCATGGCACACATTTCTCGTGAACATTTTTTTTCACATGTGAATAAGGACAATCACATGTGAAACTGTCAAATTCACACGTGACATCGTGACACATTATCTTTTCACATGTAAAAATTTCAGTTGAAAAATGTGTGAAATGGGAGATTTCACATGTGATGTTTTTTCTAAGGGCCAGACCGACACCGGGCTCCACACAGAGCCACAGCATGCTGCATACGATATTTAGCTGATAATGTGGATCTGATCCACGGAGCTGAGAACATGCTGCTGCTGTGAGTCAGGCTGCAGCACGCCGCTTCACAAAGACTTTTTATTTTTAGATGATTTTTATGACATTTCTGCTTCGTGAGACGCTTCAGCCTGGACAGACAGGAGGGACGGGGGGGGGGGGTCCAGGCCGAGGGAGGCAGCCAGGCTGGGCCTAAATAGAACTGGTTTCACTGAGATCTGGGGCCGATACTGACCTTTATATTAAATATCAGATATCACCTCTGATCTGATGGATGCTGCAGAAAACACTCTGAAAACCTGACATGACGTTTGATTTTCTTTATTCATTTAATTGTTCAATAATGTTTTATTGTGAATTAACTCTTCATTTAAAGGCAGTCATGTATCCTCGAGTTTCCCTACCATTGAATAGGTGTCTGTGTGTGTGTGTGTGTGTGTGTGTGTGTGTGTGTGTGTGTGTGTTTCATCAGTTCAGTCTGGTTTCAGTGGAGAGTTTTAGTGTCCCATGATGCTGAACAAAACACTGGTGGAAACACTGAATAACTGGGATTTTTTAGATGAAAATGGTCAAATTTTAAGATATTAGATATCAGCACAAAATATCAGCTATCAGTAGCTTTGATACAAAAATTTTGGTATCAGCCTTTGAAAACCCACATCGGTTGAATCCTGCTTTTGTCAGTAATAACAATAATAATAATAATAATAATAATAATAATAATAATAATAATGATAATGAATCAAATTACAAACTGCATCTCTCCTCTGTACCTGGGCAAACTACGTCACATTGTGGTAAAAAATCATTTTCTACAAAGCATGCAAGTTGTTTTTTGGGACGTATCTGATTCATAAAAAGGAAGAAAAAGTTGGATTATTGTGAAAATTCAACAGTTAACTGAATCTTCACACCTCAGCTGTGACTTTCTCCTCTCCGCCTGTCGGAGCCGTGAAGCAGCGACAGTCTGGAGACACTGCATCATGTTGAGGAAATGATCTTTGTGTCATTTCTGCTATAAAGAAAACTGTCGCAGCCTTGAGGTTCTTCAAGGTTCTTTAAGTAAAAAAATCAACGGGTCAAAAAACAGAATATGACGAGACACTTTGTGCACAGTGAGAGAGATATTACATTTTAAAAACCTGCCAGAGTGTCTTGTGTTATCATTTATGAATTCAACTGAAAATAAATTTTAAAGAGCAAGGGTTGATTTGATCAGGTTGATTTACATATTTGTCTTGAATTTGAATGATTATTATATTATGTATTTGTAATTAATTTCTAAATACAATAATTACATTAAACAATAACAAAATCTAAATGTAGAACAGCAAGTCAAGTCAGAACAAATCAAGAGTCCAGTATCAATTTAATATCTTAAAGAAAACTAAATATCTAGGACTTTTCAATGCAATATGGTTTTAATAGGATAAAAACTTGGTAAGAGCATCATGAGTTTGATTTCTAGAATCAGTTTCAACTTCAATAAATTCAATCATTCCATACAAATTCAGAAAACAGAATTTAAATTCAGTCGTCCGCTGGAACAAATCTCATCACTTTCAATCTAAGTCATTTACACAAACACAAGATCTCAAGTCAAGACTTTAGAAACCTTTTCAAGTCATCAAAGTACAAGTCAGAGTCAAGTCCCAAGTCACCAGAACCCAAGTCAAGTCAAGTCTCAAGTCTTCTCTTCATGCATCAAGTCAAGTCTCAAGTCTTAAAATTGTGACTCGAGTCCCTGCCTCAGTCTGTTTCTGCAGCACTAGGAAACAGGTTCGATGGAGCTTCACTAGATGCTAACAACAGAAATGACCGTTAGCCTGTTAGCATTTAACTGGACTGAACTGGATGAACTGGTCTGGACTGGTTTTCTGCTCTGCTGGGCTGAAGTGAACTGACAGGATGAGAGTGGACGTTCTGTCTCTGCCTCACACACACACACACACACACACACACACACAGACACACACACACAGACACACACACACAGACACACACACACACACACAGCATTCCTCTGCTGTAACTGAGCGGACAGATCAGTTTGTTTGGACGAGAAAGACGGAGGGAAAAGATTTAAATTCAATTATTTGTTGTTTCCAGTTTAGTTTCACTGGTTTCATGACTTGATTCTAAATGACTTGGTAAGATGAGAATTTTTCGCATTGTGTGTGTGTGTGTGTGTGTGTGTGCGTGCGTGTGTGTGTGTATGTGTAAAGGGGATTTCAGGATAGTGTGTGTGCTACTATTTTAATCTGCTACTGGAGGAGATCCAGGATGATAATGAAACTTGTCCTCTCTACTCTATCTGGACCTCTCTCTCCACACACACACACACACACACACACACACACGTCAGTGTTTTGAGGCCTGGCAGATGAAATCCCCTCTCTCTCTGTTCCTACAGTTCAGAGTTTCATCTTCATCTCTGTTTCAGTTTCAACACTGTGATCGGTTCTGATCACATGACAGAGGTAATTACATCATTATTACATCATTATTACATCTGCTGATAAGGAATAAGGGCTTCAGGAGGTTTAATGTGAAGCTGACCTCACTCTGTCAGGACACGTTTTCATGATGACTTCAGGTTTTAAAGTTACTGTGTTTCATTTTTAACCATCAATCTATCAAGTCAGGAAGGAAGGAAGGAAGGAGGGAAGGAAGGAAGGAGGGAAGGAAGGAAGGAAGGAAGGAGGGGAGGAAGGAAGGAGAGAAGGAAAGAATGATGGGGGAAGGAAGAAGCTGAGAGTTGAAGGTACAAAATGGCAGAAAAAGAGAGATAGAGAGAAAAAAGAAAAAGAAGGAAGAAATAGTTTGATATAAAGAAAAAAGAATAACAGCAAACAAAAGAGAGAGAAGGAGGGGCAGAGGACAGAATGAGTGAGAGAGAGCGAGAGACAAAGGCAGAGAATGAGAGAAAGTTTTTATTATTATTTATTATTTTGAATATATTTTTTAATGTTACTGTGTCATTTTAACCATCAGAACATCACTGATGTATAATGACTGTAAACAGATGAGTCCATGTTGTTTCTCCACATTAAGACTACATTTCCCATCAGCCCCGTTGCTTCCTGCCCCCCCCTCCCCCTCCCTGAAGAGGATCAACATGTTGGAAGTGATTTCTCCATCTTCCTTTCCCTCCTGGCCAGCGATGGAAAATGTCTACGGTCATTAAACGAATGTCTAAATTAATGCGCTGATGATTTATTGATGTTAAAACGACATGAAGGCGACATAAACAACTCTGTTCTGTTCTCTCCTTCTCGTCTGAATGGATGTCAGTGTGCAGGAAGACATTCAACATGTCCCACAGGAGTATATCTCTATGAACCAGTAAAACCACCTTACATTTACATGAATTCACCCCTTAATTCATGCAAAATCCCCTTAGAATGAGTTACGGGAGTTATTAATGGAGGAGACCCCATCAAAACCTCCTTAAACTCCCCTTAATGTTTGACTGCTTACTTTCTAATTTAATGTCAAATCCAGGGAGACAGGAACCTTCCATTAATAACTCATTAATAACCTGTAAACCTGCACAAAAGACATGAAAAATCCCTTCATTTCTAGAGTCTCTGTGAATCAACCCATGAATAAATCCCTTATAAACCCATGATATTAACCTTACTTTATTAAAGCTGTTACTTCTAATGGATAATTAATGATTATGTAATGAGAAATTAAGGACATTTCAGGGATAAATGAAGCTGGTGTTTCTTCACCTCCATCAGACCAGCAGCCTGCAGGTGGAGCTCTGCCAGGTGTGAAGTTATCCATCACACAGCTGCTCTCTCACATCCAACAGGTTTAACCTACTTACATGTACTGACAGCAGGAAGAATATATGGTGGTTATTTCTTTTGCTCTTACTCTTTCAGAAGCCATGTCTACAGGTGGAGCCTCACCTGCACCCAGCTGCTGGAGGCTCCTGCCTACATATCTAACATTAAATAATCTGGTTTTTGCATATAAAACAGCTTTGCTCTGCTGTTTTCGTTGTATTCTCTCAGATTAATCGCTGTGTGTGCAGCTGCTGCCTCAGCCTCAGGTTGGCATCCCTGCGTCCATAAAGCCTCGCTCTTATTTCACACACATACACACACACACACACACACACACACACACACACACACACACACACACACAGAACGCAAAACCGTGCGAGGCTTCTTTGTGCGTGATGCTTCGTGTTTACAGCCCGGGCGTGTGTATGCGTGTGTGTGTGTGTGTGTGTGTGTGTGTGTGTGTGTGCCTCCCCACTCACCCAGCATGGAGAAGATGAAGTCCTTGGCCGTGTGGATCTCCAGAGCCCGCTGGTCGTCGTACTCGCGCTGGTCGTGCTTGCTGAATTCCTGGATGAGCCGGTTCAGGTCCTCCATCCGCGCCCCGGACCTGAAGTCGAGCTCCGGCAGGCCGTGCAGCGCTCTGCCGCCGCTGCCCGAGGCGCTGGGGGTGGCGGTGGGGCTGTTCCCCAGGCTGCCCACCGACCCAGCCCGACTGGAGAGAGCAGGGGCCGCCATGTTGGTTCAGCACGGTCTTCTGTCTGTCCACAACAACAAACTGCACGTCCGGCCGCCGCTTTCAGAATAAAGGTCCCGAGTCAGCAGCCGGTTGGAGCCGTTCGTTTGTTTTTAGTGGTGCAACGTATACGATTTTATTACGATACGATTTTTGTTGTTCTGTACACCGAAATACGTATTTATTATTTATTTCAATAGAGATACGCTTTTATTTTAGTTGCAAAATCGCTCAATTTCCCGTATTTCAGTTACTAGAGTCAAGCTAGCCAGATTAAAAACAAAACAGAACTTTCGGTCACAACCTTCAAAATAAAACTCCTTATTGAGAAACTTGGAACTAAAGTGTGTTTAGACGTGTTATAAAAAATACATCAATATATTCAATTTACACATCAATGACAAACATGTCGCAATGCTTTTCAGTAATATATATCTGTCAAATGAATAGGCGATTAACCTACGACTTTTACAAGATGTAGTTGTTTCTTTACACTGCAACACATTTCTTTTTTTTAATGATGATGACACATTTTAATTTGAAAGCAGAATCGCTTAATTTCCGGTATTACTTCGATTATCTTTTATTATGAAAGTTGTATGGGGAAATTATTTTTTTAATTCAGGCTAGCTTCACACAGGTCGTCAAAGCACAGAATACAAAAACAGGAATTTCGCTCAACACTTTAAAAATAAAAGCCTTTTGGAGCAATGCAACACTCCTCCAGTATTGTTTATTATTTAATTTAATTTAATTTAATTATTTTTAATTCTTCTAAATTTACTTTATTTTTATTTTATTCATTTTTTATTCTTCTAAATACATGATACAATGTTATTATGACACATAATATGTAGCAATAGCAGTAGTTGTAGTACTAGTGCTGTAGTATTTTAAATCTGATTCTTATTGTGGCACAGAAAATGTTCAATAACATACTAGCTGCTGTATGGGTGGTAGTAGTAGCCTAGTAGCAGTATTAGTAGCCTAGTATTAGTAGTACTAGTAGCAGTAGTAGTAGTAGTCGTAGTAGTAGTCGTAGTAGTAGTCGTAGCAGCAGTAGTAGTATCAGTAGTAGTAGTAGTAGTAGCAGCAGTAGTAGTATCAGTAGTAGTAGTAGTCGTAGCAGCAGTAGTAGTATCAGTAATAGTAGTAACAGCAGCAGCAGTAGTAGTAGTAGTCGTAGCAGCAGCAGTAGTAGTAGCAGTAGTAGTAGTATCAGTAGTAGTAGCAGTAGTAGTAGTAGCTAGTAGTAGAAGGAGTAGTATCAGTAGTAGCTAGTAGTAGCGGTAGTAGTAGTATCAGTAGCAGTAGTAGTAGTAGCAGTAGTAGTAGTAGTTGTAGTCGTAGCAGCAGCAGCAGTAATAGTAGCAGTAGTGGTAGCAGTAGTAGTAGCAGTAGTAGTAGTAGCAGTAGTAGTAGTATCAGTAGTAGTAGCAGTAGTAGTAGTAGCTAGTAGTAGAAGGAGTAGTAGCAGTAGTAGTAGTAGTAGTATCAGGTAGTAGTAGTAGCAGCAGTATCAGGTAGTAGTAGTAGCAGCAGTATCAGGTAGTAGTAGTAGCAGCAGTATCAGGTAGTATCAGTAGCAGCAGTATCAGGTAGTAGTAGTAGCAGCAGTATCAGGTAGTATCAGTAGCAGCAGTATCAGGTAGTAGTAGTAGCAGCAGTATCAGGTAGTAGTAGTAGCAGCAGTATCAGGTAGTATCAGTAGCAGCAGTATCAGGTAGTAGTAGTAGCAGCAGTATCAGGTAGTATCAGTAGCAGCAGTATCAGGTAGTAGTAGTAGCAGCAGTATCAGGTAGTAGTAGTAGCAGCAGTATCAGGTAGTAGTAGTAGCAGCAGTATCAGGTAGTAGTAGTAGCAGCAGTATCAGGTAGTATCAGTAGCAGCAGTATCAGGTAGTAGTAGTAGCAGCAGTATCAGATAGTGAAGGTAGGCCCTGTATCAGTCTTGGTCCTGCAGTACCCGCCTCGGTCCTCCAGGGGTCGCGGGTCCCTCGCAGCTCCAGCTGAGCTGTCGGTTGACCTGGAAGTGAAGCAGCGGACGGGTCGTCGGGGTCACCGGGCTACAAGATGGCGTGGAGGGGCTGTGTGTTGAGACTGGCCCGGGGAGAGACGTTAACCTGCTGCGGGAGAGGAAACAGGTACCGGAGAAAGTCCCGCTGCTGCGGCCCGACCGGGCTGTACGACCGTTACCGGGCGGCGACGGTTAGCTTAGCTGCTGTTGGCTAGTTAGCTGCTGTTAGCTAGCTGAGCTGTGTTTGGCTCTGACTGACTGAAGCTCCTGGTGTTAAAGTGAAGACTAGATTAGAGCTAATTAGATAGATGTAATAGGGAATTAGGTCATTTTAGTCCCACACCCGGCCCGGTTTGGTCCAGTTCTGGTTCCTGTGCAGGCTACAGTGATAAAAACATTACCGACATCATTGTACTAAGTTATCTTAATAAGAGCAGCAGGACTTCACATCGTAGAGAGTGAAAGTCATCATTTTATTTTTCATTTTCTCTATCAGCAGTAGTTAGTGATGGGACAATATTCTTATCTCACGATACGATTCGACACGTGATCTGAGGTTCAGGATCAATACAACCAGGATACGATGTGATCAATAAAAGTTCAGTGACAACAAAGTCTGACTGTGCAGAATTCTGTTTATTTCTGAGACTCAAATCTTTCTAGCGATGCCATTGGCTGCTAGAATGTAAACAACAATTTAAAAATGTCATTACAAAGTGACAATAATATAATTTGGATGGAGAGCTTGTGAAACTGTGATGGTCAAGAGTCTCATTAGTGATTACTACAGCAGAATAACATGGAGCTGATATCACCATTCATGTTCCTGACAGCAGAATAACATGGAGCTGATATCACCATTCATGTTCCTGACAACATACAGACTGACACAGTTTGTATTGAGATATATTGAATTTCAATATATCATCCCATCTCTAATAGTAGCATATTCACTTGTCGCACTTTCATTTTCATCATGCCTCCACTCCTTCATACTGCTTACAAACTGATATATTTACATTTTATTATACTGTATTCATTCACATTTATATCCATGCAAATACAGCAAATATGTTTTACTCACTGATGTATTTGCTTATACTTACAACATGATTTTCATATTTAATAATCCATAATCAAGTAAGCCATCAATACTGTTAGTATCATCTGTAAATAAATTCATAAATGTTAATAGTCCATATTTTCTCCCAGACTTCCCACTCTTACAGTCGACTGAACGTGTTGAAATGATCAGCAGCAGGTTCAGATATCGCCCTGCAGTTGTTTATAGTCTTGCTTATTTAGACTTTTTTTTTTTCTATATTCTAGTCATGTCTTTATATTCCTTTATTTGTTCCATATTTCCTTTTTCCCTGCTGTATCCTGTTACTAAAGTCCTGATTTCCCCTGGGATCAAGAAACTTTCATCTACTCTGAACTAGTTTCATCTGATCTGACCTCAGTGTTGTTGTTCTTCTTCTTCTTCTCTGTCTAATATGCAGGTTGAGCCCCGGCCTCCAGCAGCGCTGCGGCTTCAGGAAAGCGGCGAAGAAGGCGGAGCCGAAGCGGGCGGAGGAGGAGCTGAGCCCCCCTCGAGCCGAGCCGCCCCCCCCCTCCTGGGACGCCGCGACTCCGCCCGCCTCGCCGCGCAACTTCAGCCGGCTGCTGAAGCCTCTGGTCTTCACTGTGGGGGTAGGTGCTGCTGTGTTACATCATAGTGATGAAACAGGATGTGATGTCATGTGTTAGAGCGGGCGTTTCAGAGTGTGAGGAGGGCGCTAACCGCTAACTAGCTAACACTCTGCTGGGGGAGCTTGGGCTAGCTGTTCATCACATTCTTTATTTAGTGATGAAGCATTTACTGTTTCAGTGAACCCACTTTCCCTCCACCTGCCTCGTCTTCTGCTGCAGTTAGTGGTTTCCTACGTTTCCCAGAATGCCTTTCAACAACCTCCAGAGACAGGGCAGGAACATGTTGCTTTCAGCTGTTGGTTTTATATGTAGTTGGAGAGAGAGACAGTGATAGTAAGAGCAAGAGAGCGAGAGTTTTTCCAGTTGAGAAAAAGCAAGACTCTCCTCTTCCTCTTCCCCAGCCTGTCTCTCTGCTGCAGTGCATTCTGGTCTCTCTCCTGCTCCTGCAGTGCATTCTGGTCTCTCTCCTGCTCCTGTGGTGGAGAAACTGGTCTCTCTCCTCTTCTACGATGGATTTCTCCCTGTATGATTGTTGAATGTCTCTCGGTGCAAAATGGCGGCTCTAGAAAGAAGCCCTCGCTCTTTGATTCTGAGGGACTGACACCAAAACCTGACGTTTACCGCTGATGTTTTACATCCTGAAACATTTTCTCATATCAAACTCCACTGTAAGAAGAAGAAAAGAAAAATACACCAAACTACTGAATTGGTGGAAAGAACATCAGCAGTAGCTGTTTTTAACAGTCACAGTGTTTTACAGTGTTTTGTAATCATTCACTCAGTTCCACACATTCATACTGGGAGCTTCCCAGTTGCACCAGTCCTCTCCTGTCAGTCAGCTGACCTGGTTAAGGCAGAGTTAAGTGTGTGTGGACAGCGGTTTGTGTTGTTGAGTATTATGGGATGGATGCTGACTCCATGTCAGTTTACAGGCTGCTCGTTCGGCTCGGCGGCCATCTGGCAGTACGAGTCTCTGAAGTCGCGGGTGCAGAGCTACTTCGACGAGGTGAGAGCCGATTGGCTGGAGAAGCTGCGACCTCAGAAACAAGGAGACTTCCGCAAAGAGGTGAGGAGCGAGTCCAGTCGAGTCCCGCTCACACACACACACACACACACACAAGTCTTCTGTCCTGTTCCAGATCGTTCCATGTAATCTCATCTGATAAAGGCAAAAAAATAATCTTATAGTAATAATCTTTAGTCAACATTGAAGTTAGAGTAAGCTCATATCAGACTTTGCTCGAGTCCCTTGAGATATCTTAAAGAAAACTAAATATCTAGGACTTTTCAATGCAATATGGTTTTAATAGGATAAAAACTTGGTAAGAGCATCATGAGTTTGATTTCTATAATCAGTTTCAACTTCAATAAATTCAATCATTCCATACAAATTCAGAAAACAGAATTTAAATTCAGTCGTCCGCTGGAACAAATCTCATCACTTTCAATCTAAGTCATTTACACAAACACAAGATCTCAAGTCAAGACTTTAGAAACCTTTTCAAGTCATCAAAGTACAAGTCAGAGTCAAGTCCCAAGTCACCAGAACCCAAGTCAAGTCTCAAGTCTTCTCTTCATGCAGCAAGTCAAGTCTCAAGCTGTTCAAACTGTGACTCGAATGACTTGAGTATGTAACAAAGTGACGTCTGATGTCACACTGATGTTTGATGAAGGACCCTGATTGGCTGTTTGTGCTTCAGATCAACCAATGGTGGAACAGCTTGAGCGAGGGCCAGCGGACGGTCTCAGGTCAGTCTGGGTTTCCTGTTCACATCCCATAATAACATGATCCACGTCCCCTCAGTCCACCATGTGGTCCTGCTGTCTCTCCGCTGCTTCACTTTATTAAAACTATTTATTCTGCAGCTTCAGGTCTAGTCTGTTCACACAAATGATCAAATCACTTCAAACAGGAAGAAGAAAAGAAAGAGAAACTGCAGGAGAGATGGAGAAGAAGAGGATAAATAAAACGTTTCTTCTTGTCATTACTCTGCTGTCACAAAAGCATCTGTCTTTTAAACTGTAATATCATCATGACGCTTTCTGTCTCCAGACTGAAGTGTCCTGCTGCTCCGTGCTGCTCTGTGTTTTATCATCACGACTCGTCTCTTTACCCAGGGATCATTGCTGCGAACGTGGTGGTGTTCTGCTGCTGGAGAGTGCCGTCGCTGCAGCGCTCCATGATCAAATACTTCACCTCCAACCCCGCCTCCAGTGAGTCCAGGTCCTGCTCATGTCATGTGTTTGTGTGAGGTCAGCTTGTTGTTTGTAACTCTTGTTGTTGTTGTTGTTGTTGTTGTTGTTGTGTCTGGCCCTCAGAGCCGCTCTGCTCCCCCATGCTGCTCTCCACCTTCAGCCACTTCTCCTTCTTCCACATGGCGGCCAACATGTACGTCCTGTGGAGCTTCTCCAGCAGCGCCGTGTCCATGCTGGGCAGAGAGCAGTTCCTGGCTGTCTACCTGTCTGCAGGTAGCACACACACACACACACACACACACACACACACACACACACAGGTCTTGAAAAGTCTTAAAAAGTATTGATTGCGGGCTGTCGGGAGACGGTAACACACTTATAAACTAAAGACCAGAGTTTCAGTCAGCACCTTCAGACCTGTAGCTAACAGTCTCTGTTGCTAGCTACAGTAGCAAGGAAGCTCATCTCTCATAATGGGCAAGTGTCAATTTTAGCAAAAACTTAAATGAATTAACAATTTGTAATTGGTTAATCCATCCATCCATTTTATGCTCCTTATCCGGGTTCAGGTCGAACTAATTTAATTGATTTTATCATTAGGAGCTAATGTTATTCACAGCTGGGAAGTACTGAAAAAAATGATATCATAATATTAAATAATTCTAGGCCATATCGTCCCTACTAGGGATTTCAAGCAAAAATACTATTCGATATTCACTGGGAACTATTCGACCATTCTTCGAAGATTGCCCCCCCCCCCGCCCCCCCTACTTTTTAAGACAAGACGATAGTCGCACTATTTGATTTTTTATAATTTAATGACTATTCAAAAATTCGAAAATCATGACCCATCCCTAGTCCCTACTGGTTTTCCATCATACTTTCATACTTTGCCCGGTATGATTGTGAAACAGGTTTTAAATTGCATTCTGTGTGGTATTAAAAAGATCTTAAAAAGTCTTAAATTTAACTCGGTGAACCCTGCAGAAACCCTGTATAGTGATGGGATGATATATTGGAATTCAATATATCACAATACAAAAACATGTCAGCCTGTCTGTTGTGTCAGGAACATGAATGGTGATATCAGCTCCATGTTATTCTGCTGTCAGGAACATGAATGGTGATATCAGCTCCATGTTATTCTGCTGTCAGGAACATGAATGGTGATATCAGCTCCATGTTATTCTGCTGTCAGGAACATGAATGGTGATATCAGCTCCATGTTATTCTGCTGTAGTAATCACTAATGAGACTCTTGACCATCACAGTTGATACTGAATGTAAAAATGTAAACATTAGAATCAGTGATATTGTTAGAATACCTCGAATACTAAAATTATAATCGGTTATACAGTACTGTGCAAAAGTCTTAGGCAGCCTAGAGTTTTTATATACATTTAGTTTTAGATGTTTGTTTATTTGTTTTGTGCATCAGTGTGTCAGACTATAGTAGATTTTTTGATATTTAAAAACTTTTCATTTCATTATTTTTGAAAGCTCTGCACAGTGCTGTGTGCTGTCTGCATGTTATAATGAGCGTGTTGTGTCTGTCAGGTGTGATCTCCTCTATAATGAGCGTGTTGTGTCTGTCAGGTGTGATCTCCTCGCTGGTCAGTTACGTGTGTAAGACGGCGACCGGACGCTTCGGCCCCTCGCTCGGAGCGGTGAGCGGCTTCTGGAACTTTCTACATTCTGCTGTTGTTCAGGGTTAAACATGAATTTGATCATTTACAGGTCTTGAATAGTTTGGGAATTTGAAAAAATGTCTGGAAAAGTATGGAAAATGTTGTGGCTCAGGTCCGATACACACATAATTATAGCTTTTATGTTGTTGTAGACCCACTTTGAGTCCACAGTTTTTGTTGATGTGAAGAGTAATGTTCAGATAGAGGGATGCTCTTATTACCCAGCATGCATTATATCAAACACCGAGCAAAATCAAATCCAGTCAAGAACATAGGGTCTGGGAAAAATATGGAATTTTAAAATGGAAACGGTGTGGGAACCTGCCAATCATCTCACATATTCTGATATTTGTCGCTGTGAAGAACAATCTTCTCTATACAGAGATATGACCTGGTTAGCAGGGCAAGATGTCTGTCTGCGTAAATCATATTAACACCAGACAAAATCTTCAAAACAAATCAAGTCTGGAATAAGTATGGGATTTTTTAATAGGAACCCTGGTTTTTATTTACTTGAATTGAACGTTGCTGTTGTTGTTGTCTTGTAGCTGCTCAGCAAGTTTCATGACTACAAAGTTCAAATAATAATTACAATAATAATAATAACTTTTTATATAGCACCTTTACAAGCAGAGTTTACAAAGTGCTTTGACAGTCAAAATAACAGCAGAATGAAACAATAATAAACAGAGATTACATTCAGAGTGGAGGACAGAGGTGGAAAACAGCAAGTAAACAGTGGGATAACCGTAAGATGAAGACCAAAATACAGTAAGGTTAAAATAAAAGTAAGATAATTAAGATAAAAAGAAAAAAGACGACATCACATAAAAGCAAGTGTGTAAAAATGGATTTTAAGAAGTGATGTAAAGGAAGTCACCGTCACAAATGTCCTGAAACTAACAGAAGAGAACATGAAGACGGGCCTGCTGGTTAGCTCTGTGTTCCTCTGGTAGAGTCTGGGTCGTGTCTCTTCCTCCAGGATAAAACCTCCAATCAGTGATTCTGTGATCTGTTGCTCCGGTAGAGCAGACTGGAGAATTGTGTTTTTTTCTCTCTCCATTCGCTGCCGTCGTCTGGAGGAACAGTCTGAAAATCACTTCTAGCACATAAAGGAACGCCGACACAGCAGATTCTGACTATATATTAAAAACTAGTCTCTCACTGTTTTTTTGCCTATTTACAAATATTGGTAAACATATTATTTTCTTCGTGAAAATTACTATATCGATTTTCTGAGTGTGTGTAATGTAAGCCGTGTGTGTGTGTGTGTGTGTGTGTGTGTGTGTATGTGTGTGTGTGTGTGTGTGTGTGTGTGTGTGTGTGTGTGTGTGTGTGTGTGTGTGTGTGTGTGTGTGTGTGCAGTCTGGAGCCATCATGACGGTCCTGGCTGCTGTCTGCACCAAGATGCCAGAAGCTAAACTGGCGATCATCTTCCTGCCCATGTACACCTTCACTGCCAGCAACGTGAGACCCTGTCTGTCTGTTACTCTGTCTGTCTGTCTGTTACTCTGTCTGTCTGTCTGTTACTCTGTCTGTCTGTCTGTTACTCTGTCTGTCTGTCTGTCTGTCTGTTACTCTGTCTGTCTGTCTGTCTGTCTGTCTGTCTGTCTGTCTGTCTTCCTGTCTGTCTGTCTGTCTGTCTTCCTGTCTGTCTGTCTGTCTGTCTGCCTGTCTGTTACTCTGTCTGTCTGTCTGTCTGTCTGTCTGTCACTCTGTCTGTCTGTCTGTCTGTCTGTCTGTTACTCTGTCTGTCTGTCTGTCTGTTACTCTGTCTGTCTGTCTGTCTGTCTGTCTGTTACTCTGTCTGTCTGTCTGTCTGTCTGTCTGTCTGTCTGTCTGTCTTCCTGTCTGTCTGTCTGTCTGTCTTCCTGTCTGTCTGTCTGCCTGTCTGTTACTCTGTCTGTCTGTCTGTCTGTCTCTCTGTCTGTCTGTCTGCCTATCTGTCTGTCTGTCTGTCTGTCTTTCTTCCTGTCTGTCTGTCTGCCTGTCTGTTACTCTGTCTGTCTGTCTGTCTGTCTGTCTGTCACTCTGTCTGTCTGCTCTCCTGTCTGTCTGTCTGCCTGTCTCTTCAACAACCCCAGAGTGAACCAATCCTCTCTCTCTCTCTCTCTCTCTCTCTCTCTCTCTCTCTCTCTCTCTCTCTCTCTCTCTCTCTCTCTAGGCTCTGAAAGCCATTGTTGCCATGGATACGGCCGGTGTGGTGTTGGGCTGGAGGTTTTTCGATCACGCCGCTCATCTGGGAGGAGCCATGTTCGGCATGTGAGTCCCGTCGCACTCCTGGTGGCTCTGTCTCTACTGTAAAAAACTGTCAAAATAAAGGCAAAAGACTCCAGAAATAATCTTAAAATCAAGGTTTTAAAATATGTAATTAGTTTGTCACACGTGATTTCTACTTACATTATTTCACCCATTTTAAGAACAGAACGATCAGCAAACAGGATCCAGAAATCTGTTTCATTTTCACCGCAGGAGGAAAACAAGAGTGAAAGTCCAGGATGACGATGACAGCTGATCAGAGATGACAGCTGATCAGTGATGACAGCTGATCAGAGATGACAGCTGATCAGAGATGACAGCTGATCAGTGATGACAGCTGATCAGAGATGACAGCTGATCAGTGATGACAGCTGATCAGTGATGACAGCTGATCAGAGATGACAGCTGATCAGAGATGACAGCTGATCAGTGATGACAGCTGATCAGAGATGACAGCTGATCAGAGATGACAGCTGATCAAGCTGATCAGAGATGACAGCTGATCAGAGATGACAGCTGATCAGTGATGACAGCTGATCAGAGATGACAGCTGATCAGAGATGACAGCTGATCAGAGATGACAGCTGATCAGAGATGACAGCTGATCAGAGATGACAGCTGATCAAGCTGATCAGAGATGACAGCTGATCAGAGATGACAGCTGATCAGAGATGACAGCTGATCAGTGATGACAGCTGATCAGAGATGACAGCTGATCAGAGATGACAGCTGATCAGAGATGACAGCTGATCAGTGATGACAGCTGATCAGAGATGACAGCTGATCAGAGATGACAGCTGATCAGTGATGACAGCTGATCAGTGATGACAGCTGACAGCTGATCAGAGATGACAGCTGATCAGAGATGACAGCTGATCAGTGATGACAGCTGATCAGAGATGACAGCTGATCAGTGATGACAGCAGCATGACCTCTGTTGTTCTCAGCAGAGGTCAAACTGCATCACATCCTTTGTTTTAAAATAAAAGGACAATTTCAGGCTCCATATACTGGCATAACTGATATATTGATGTAACCATAACCAGGTCTGATGCGTCAGATTGATCCTGGTTTATCTCCCATCATGCTTTGTGTTCCCTCTCTCCTCAGCTGGTATCTCTTTGTCTCTGTCTCTCTCTCTCTCTTTCTCTCTCTCTCTGTCTCTCTCTCTCTCTCTCTCTGCCTCTCTCTCCCTCTCCCTCTGTCTCTCTGTCTCTCTCTGTCTCTCTCTCTCTGCCTCTCTCTCTCTCTCTCTCTCTGCCTCTCTCTCCCTCTCCCTCTGTCTCTCTGTCTCTCTCTGTCTCTCTCTCTCTGCCTCTCTCTCTCTCTCTCTCTCTGCCTCTCTCTGCCTCTCTCTCTCTCTCTCTCTCTGCCTCTCTCTGCCTCTCTCTCTCTCTCTCTCTCTCTGCCTCTCTCTCCCTCTCTCTGTCTCTCTCTCTGTCTCTCTCTCTCTGCCTCTCTCTCCCTCTCTCTGTCTCTCTCTCTCCCTCTCCCTCTCTCTCTCTCTCTCTCTCTCTCTCTCTGTCATTGTCATTTCTGGACTTTCACACTTGGATCCATGTTTGTGTCAGACGGTGTTCAGCAGCGTTGTCGGTGTTGTTTTATATCCCATCATGCTTTGTGTCCCTCTCTCCCCAGCTGGTACATCCTGTTCGGTCACGAGCTGATCTGGAAGAACCGGGAACCCTTCGTTAAGGTTTGGCACGACCTGCGAACCCGCGGGGGGGGGCGGGGGGGGCGGGGGCACCGGCTCCATGTAGGACTAAAACCTCCGGACTCACGGGAAGAAAACAAACTCCATGTATAAATGTACAGACGGACGGAGCTGCGGTTCCTCACACGGGACCGTCCCGCCCGCGCCGCTCTGCTTCCCCACATGAAGTTTGACCAGGAGGGAGACAAAATGGCGGCAGCTGGGAGCCGTGAGGCCGAGTGAAGGGATTGTCCTCGGCTCTCGCTCACAGAGAAACACAAACCCAGACTCTGAGATGATTTGTTTATGTCCATATGTACAAAACAACATGACATGGGCATGAATAATCCAGATTCTTGCTCTTCTCGCTGTTCTCTCTCTCTCTCTCTCTCTCTCTCTCTCTCTCTCTCTCTCTCTCTCTCTCTCTCTCTCTCTCTCTCTCTCTCTCTGTCCTCTTCTTGTTTCTGCTCTCATGCAGTCAGTGTTTGGGATGACAGCTCATGTAATCATCTTTATATCTTTATATCTTTTTAGAAAGGAATAAACTGAATAATATCATGGAAGCAGAAATCATAGTTACCATGGAAACCAGCAGTCAGCAGCCTGCTGCCTGCAGCCTCAGCACCAGCTGTCCTGTGTGTTGTAATGCTGAGAACGTGCAGCGTAACAGAGGCTTTCAGGTGACATATCCCCCTCTGGCGGCCATCTTGGAGGTCCTCAGCTCTGTGAACAGCTGACTGTGTTTCTGTCGTCTCAACAGAATTGAACAGACGGTTAATTTCTGTCTGTTTCTGACTGAACTGATCATTTCATCACTGATCCATCTGATTGATTTAGTGTTTAGATAATGTCAGCTTGTTAGCTAGCTAACCATAGCATCTGGTCAGCTAACATCACTGTCTTGTTGTTAACACATCCGATTAGCACACTAGCTAACGTAGCTAGCAGCAGCTAGCGTTAGCGTGTTCACAGTAACATCAGTGTGTTTGCCGGCTAGTTAGCTAGCTAACAGTTTGTTCAGGTTAACTGAGCTGACTCTTCTCAAGCTACAACTCAGAGTGTTTTGGAGTAGAGACTAGGGCTAAAGACAAGACAGTTTACTGTGTCACAGTAACCAAATCCACCTTATCACACTATTCACTTTTACTGAGAACGTTACTGAATGGATCTACAGCCACACCACAACAAGCTGACTCAGCTGCTCTCTGCTTCTAGCTGCTTCATACAGATTTACACTTTATTAACTAACACACAGTTCTACAGATTTACACTTTATTAACTAACACACAGTTCTACAGATTTACACTTTATTAACTAACACACAGTTCTACATGTTCCTCCATCATGGAGACAGGCTGCTGCAGCAGGTCGGAGATGAAACTGTAAAGCCTCTGTTGTGATACATGTTCTATATAATATGTAATTGTCATAACAGTGTGTTCCAGGTCGTTGTAAACAGCAAGTGAAAGACAGAATACTTGATGATCCTCAGGATGTTGATCTGCAGCTGAATGAATACAGGAAGACATGAGATGATTCAGTCTGTATTCCAATCCAGTTCATAGCTTTAGTGTTGAGAAACTGAGCGACAGTTAATCTTTTTACAGCTGAAGGACTGAGACAGAGCTGCAGCTGTTGTGTTTTAATCTTTAATACCAGAATCTGTTTTCCTCTTCTGTTCAGTCTTCATCACTCTGCAGCAGAAAGTCTTCTCTTCCCTTCCCTTCTCTTCTCTTCTCTTCTCTTCCCTTCCCTTCCCTTCTCTTCTCTTCTCTTCTCTTCCCTTCCCTTCCCTTCTCTTCTCTTCGCTCCTCTTCCCTTCTCTTCTCTTCTCTTCTCTTCTCTTCTCTTCTCTTCCCTTCTCTTCCCTTCCCTTCCCTTCTCTTCCCTTCCCTTCCCTTCCCTTCTCTTCTCTTCTCTTCTCTTCTCTTCCCTTCTCTTCCCTTCCCTTCTCTTCCCTTCCCTTCCCTTCCCTTCTCTTCCCTTCTCTTCTCTTCTCTCCTCTTCCCTTCTCTTCTCTTCTCTTCTCTTCTCTTCCCTTCTCTTCTCTTCTCTTCTCTTCCCTTCTCTTCCCTTCCCTTCTCTTCCCTTCTCTTCCCTTCTCTTCTCTTCTCTTCCCTTCCCTTCTCTTCTCTTCTCTTCTCTTCCCTTCCCTTCTCTTCTCTTCTCTTCTCTTCCCTTCTCTTCCCTTCCCTTCTCTTCCCTTCTCTTCCCTTCTCTTCTCTTCTCTTCTCTTCTCTTCTCTTCTCTTCCCTTCCCTTCTCTTCTCTTCTCTTCTCTTCCCTTCTCTTCCCTTCCCTTCTCTTCTCTCCTCTTCCCTTCTCTTCTCTTCTCTTCTCTTCTCTTCCCTTCTCTTCTCTTCTCTTCTCTTCCCTTCTCTTCCCTTCCCTTCTCTTCCCTTCTCTTCCCTTCTCTTCTCTTCTCTTCCCTTCCCTTCTCTTCTCTTCTCTTCTCTTCCCTTCCCTTCTCTTCTCTTCTCTTCTCTTCCCTTCTCTTCCCTTCCCTTCTCTTCCCTTCTCTTCCCTTCTCTTCTCTCCTCTTCCCTTCTCTTCTCTTCTCTTCTCTTCTCACTGCTGAGCTGCCAGCTTATTGTTTTATATCCCAGCCTGTTGATTTTGAACACGTCTCTGTCTGATTGTAATAATAGAGGTGAATGACGCTCGAAACAGAGTTAATGTACAGCAGTCATCATTTTACAATGTTTTTGAACCAAATAAAAGGTTTATTTAAACGTGACTGAAGAATCAGTGTGTCGCACAGATCAGACTGAGGTCAGAGGATAGAGAAAGAAAACAAAATGTGTTATCTTGAGATAATGACAGAAATATCCAAGAAAATGAACTTAGCACAGGAAAACCGCATAAATAAGATGTAGTTAGTTACCGTATGTAGTTATATTTGTCCTCAATGGACTTCTGTACGTTACACTGTAGATATGATGGAACAAAACCTGAACCCTGAAGGACACTCCCCCCCCCCCCCCCCCCCACACACACACACACACACACCCTTCTGTTGCCTGCCAGTTGTATATTAACCAGCTATAAACCCATAAGGCCCGTCACTAGCAGGATTACAGCTGTAAAGTGTCAGTTCCAGCAGGTTTGGTTCGATCCTCATCAGTGGAGGGATGAGGAACTGCTGGTTTTTCATCTCTTTCCCCTTCAGGTCCTCATCTTCAGACTGTCCTAAAGTGTCAGTCTGCCAGCTGCTCCGGTTTCTCACTGACCAGCTCCATGATACAGACTCTGAGGACAGACTGAAGCTCGGCAGCGAGGGAGAAACCCAGCAGCATCTTCATCACTCCTCATCCTCACTTCTCATCTTGGAGTTTTTCCAGTGCCGTTAAAAACAACAAAACACAATGTCATGCAAAGTCATGTAGACAGATTGAGAAGAGAGAAATGTGAGAAAAGCAGCAGAATAAACCAAGAAGACAGAGAAGACAAACACGTTGTGTTGCCATGCAACAAGTGACACTGACATGCAAACATTAAGACAGTTTATACAACAGGTAGTTCAGTCCAGTCATTTGATTGGACGAGGCGTTCCATGAGCTGATGTACAGTATATCACTCTCTGTATCACTCATCTGATCTAATAGAAACAGCTTCTGTGTTGTTGAACTGAGACCAATAAAAGACAAAAATCTCAATCTGTTGTCTCAAATTACCGTTATTTGTGTGTGATGACCGGACCGCGGCCTGCAGTGTGATGACCGGACCGCGGCCTGCAGTGTGATGACCGGACCGCGGCCTGCAGTGTGATGTCACTTTAATGACGAGCGGATCAACAGTCTGACTGCAGCAGGAAAACACAAGCAGGTCTGAAGTCCAGTAACCGGCCGGTCTGATAAGAGACGAGTCTGTCTGTCTGCCTGCCTGTCTGTCTGTCTGTCTGTCTGTCTGTCTGTCTGTCTGTCTGTCTGTCTGTTTGTCTGTCACTTCACTGAAAACACTGCAGCAACAACCTGAACATGGAAAACTACAAAAATCAATTTTCTAGATGAAACTCAGTCCTGGACCTGAGTGTTTATCCTGTGACATATCTTTTGTTTTTACCATACAACTAATACTACTACTAATACTACTACTATTGCTACTACTGCAATTACTAGGCAAGACGAACTTTATTTATATAGCACATCTCATACACAAGGGAAATTCATTGTGCTTCACATAAAACACAAAAAATACAGAATTTGTCTTGTAAAATGACATTTTCAACTCATAAAATGACATTAAAAATAATGAAAGATAAAATAGATAAGTAAGGATAATAATAAAACATTTAAATAAAAGAAATAAATACTACTATTACTACAAATATTCTTTGTCTTATTCTTATTTTAGGGTTACAACTGTTTTGGTTCTCCATGGAACCAGTAACTGAAATCACCCAACAACCAGAACTAGAGATGAAACAGATCAGCTCAGACCACGTGTTCAGTTCTGTGGCTGCGGAAACCTCTTAACTTAACACTGAGGAGTTGTGTGTTTGTGTTTGAGGTGTTCACGTGACGCTCTGACCCCACCGAGTTTCATGTCTCTAAGATCCATGAAACCCGTTCATAACCCGGCGCGTCTTTCAAAAAATTCCCCGTCAACGTGGAAAATCAGTGTGTTTTTCCCCAGTTTCTGAAGCGCTGCCCGGCTGGAGTTGAGAGGTTTTCGGGCGTCACGGCGATGTGTGTCCAGGGTTCACTGACCTGCTCACCGACCGCCTCGCCGGAGCAAACTCAGCTTCACTAAATCGACTCCGAGCAGCAGAGGAGCAGAGCCGGGACCTGCAGAAACAACCAGAGACGAGCCGAACTTCACTTCAGCATCAAGATCCATCCTTCAACCTTCAGCTGTCGGTAAGGACCGGCCTCTTGTTGTTTTTTGTGAAAATGTTAATTTTCAATAATCAATAAGAGTATTTTATTGATCTGTACAGTGAAGGTGTTTCTCAGCATGAATGATCTTGTCTGTTCCTGTGTTCTCCATCTGAACCTGTAAAGATGTTCTCCTGTTCTAGTTTGGAAAAGTAATTTAATATAATATTGTATTCTGAGTGAATCAGGAGGCGGAGCTCACGTGACTAGAAACAGGACAACAGGTTTTCATTTATTGAACCATGAGAAAAACCTGATTCAGCTGCCTGACCTGAAGTCACAATTTATGAAACGGCATTTTAAGAGCATCCTGCTTCCTTAATGTGATGTATTTCCTGTTGAAACAGGAAGTTGGGGCGGAACATAACACAGGGAGGGATCATTCAAAAGTCTAAACCAATGGGAGATCAGTTAGGGAGAGAAAGGCAGTTTTATTGGCTGGGAGGGGCGGAGGGGCGGGACTGTTCAAAAATCTGTAATGTTTTATTGGTTGAATTTTTATTTATGCCTCCTGGTGCTCGATGATGTCATCATTAAAGATTTTCTGTCTTCCAGCAGATTTTGATATAAAAATACAATAAAATATTTTTTTGGTCATTTTTTAGCATAACTTGTCAAATAGGTGTATGATATGACAGAATGAGCTAAAAAAAAGGGGGGGGGGGATTCATTTCAGTGTGACTTTAAAGGTACAGTACAAATGAGTGGTGCATAACGTTTTGTGAGATGTAATTCAAAGGTTAGCCTATATGAATACCTTGTAAGAGACTAAGAAGTGGTCTCATTTTGATGACATCATTGCCTCTTTGTCTCACCCTGCATTAAAGTGATGTCGGGTCGTACTTTTCTCCAAGTCAGGAACACGTCACAACTCGGCCGTCCGAGTCGTTCGCGTTCACGTGCTTTATGGTCGGAAAACTGTTTCCTAAACTGTTTCCACACGCTGCAGCCTTCCAGGCTAACATTAGCAATCCAGCTAGCGATAGCCTGGCTAGCAAGTAATCTTCGGCTATTTCAGGGGATTCTGAATGTAAACACCACAAACTGAACGCCGCAGCACATTGTTGTCAAGGAATATCCACGTCTTTAAATTTGTACTTGTGGTTAAATTTCGGCTTTATTGTTCGATTTTTCTTATGTTCTCGTACGACTCTGCGCTCTGTTCAGTACGGAAGCCGAGAACGGCCGTGCTTACAATTATTTTTTAATGCAACATTACACAAGTTAATTATTTCGTTATCTCGAGATAACAAAGCTCGTTTTCTCGAGATAACGAGATAATTAATTCGTTATCTCGAGATAACAAAGCTCGTTTTCTCGAGATAACAAGATCATTAACTCGTGATCTCGAGATAACGGCATTAAAAAAAATAATTGCAAGCACGGCCGTTCTCGGCTTCCGTAGTTCAGCCATGTGCAGCTGTAATCCTGATTTCTCAGATTTGATCATCGACAGAATCAGGAGTTCATGTGACTTCCTGGTGGAAACTCCTTCAGACTGTAGATCTGACGACACTTGAATGCAGCGTGAGACCTGGGGCCGGTCGTTTAGATTAGTCTAAACCTCAGACTGGTCTTAGATTCTCAGGTTAGACTCGTCTGATTAAGACTGACTTTTGCATAAATATTGAATATATTTGAGGTAGGAAAGTTAGCCTCCCTTCCTCCTAGCTAAACTTGAGTTAAGAACTTTGTTGCTATGGCAACAAGTCAGCCTGTCAGAGTGGGAAGTTTAAATACCTGTTTCACACAAGATGGTTTCAGGTTTTCAGCAGGTGAACAGGGTGTTGATCGAGGTGTCGCTGTTTCAGCTGCTGTTTATTCTCTTCTGCCAAGTGTCTTATTTTACCTACAATGCACCATCTAGTCAGTCTTCTGTAATCTTCATTTCACTGTGACTGGCTTCAGTCCAGTCCAAGGTGTTCAGTGTATGGCTGTAGCGTTGTTGGTGCGGTCTCATGTTGATGACCTCACTGCCCGGTCCCAGGCATGGCCCTGGCCCTGCAGGTTCTGGGTCTGGTGCTGGGTGTCCTGGCCTGGTGCCTGCAGTCCAGCTGCACCAGCTCCCAGCTGTGGAAGGTGCGGAGCCAGGCGGACTCGGTGGGCAGCGGCCTGTGGCAGTTCGAGGGCCTGTGGATGAGCTGCGCCGCCTCGTCCGCCGGGTCGGTCCAGTGCAACAGGTACAAGACGCTGCTGGGGCTGCCAGGTGAGACGCCGCACTTCACTGTACATCCATTTATTTCTATTTATTTGGATGTTTTGAATTTGTTCTAGCATGGATTAGTAGAACTCAAACTCAGACTCGAGTACTGAGGACTTGACACAAACATGACCTTGGAGACTTGGACATGACCTTGGTGGGACTCGAGGTTTGGTGACTGACTACATCACTTCCTGGAAAGCAGACAGCTGTGATGTTCGACTCAATCAGGAACCGGCGGTTATAAACCGTCATAAGTTTCAATGCTGAGTCACTCAGTCCAACACTCACATGATCAAGTTTGTCAAGTTTATAGACAAAGTTAGACCAGAGCCATATGTAGACAGAGTTAGTCCAGTTAGACCAGAGCCATATATAGACAGAGTTAGTCCAGTTAGACCAGAGCCATATATAGACAGTTAGTCCAGTTAGACCAGAGCCATATATAGACAGAGTTAGTCCAGTTAGACCAGAGCCATATATAGACAGAGTTAGTCCAGTTAGACCAGAGCCATATATAGACAGAGTTAGTCCAGTTAGACCAGAGCCATATATAGACAGAATCGGGCTGAACATGTGTGGTGAGCTTGCAGCTGCTCCAAGGTTCATGAACCAGGAAGAACCAAAGGAACAACGAATTCAGCGACTCCTGGAGAACAACTGACAAACAAAGCTTCAATATTAAAGAGGAACTAAACCCCGAACCTGATCAAGACGATCAAGGCAAAAATGCCCCAAAAATAATCTAAAAAACCCCCAACAAAACAGTGCGTTTCGACTGCAGTCTCCGTTTGTCTACAGCTGTGAAATATCGGTCAGATCCGACACTTCCTGGTCCAGTATGATTACCTCCATCAGAGGAGGAGCGGCCGGTTTTATGGCTTCTGGGCAAAGAGCAAAGTTCCCATCAGCTGAAACCGACAGACAGACAGGCAGGAAGAAGAGGAGAGAAGACACATTTTCACATTCATTACACTTTGGCGAGGAAAGTGATTCTGAGAGAGAGAGAGAGAACGATCTGAGTCACCTTCATTTTCCATTTAAGCTTTTTAAAGAGTTTGAAAGTCTTATTTTTCTGTTCCGGTGGACGTCTGAGCCCGAGACGGAGAGACAGACCTGAGGCGGGTTTTTTTTGTCGTCCTTGACATTATTTCTGAGAGAGTTTTCCGGTGGCGGCGTCATGACGACGGCGCGGGAGCTGTCCGGCTTCCTGCTGGGCCTGGGCGGCTGGCTGCTGGCCGGAGCCTGCCTGACTAATGATGTCTGGAAGCTGTCCACGGTTTCCGGTAGCGTGATCATTTCCACACGCCAGTACCAGAACCTGTGGCGCTCGTGTGCCGAGGACAGCACCGGCGTCCAGAACTGCAGGGAATTTGAGTCGTTACTGGCTTTACCCGGTAGGTCCGGTCAGAGGCGGAAGAAGTCCTGACTCAAGTAAAAGTGCAAATACTCATCTAAAAATATGCTCTGGTAAAAGTTGAAGTACTGTTTCAAATCCTTTACTCAAGTCAAAGTATAAAAGTACGTGGTCTTAGATTTACATATAGTATAAAAGTAAAAGTAGTCGTCTAAAAGAGTCATTTTCTAATGTTCCAAACTGGTTCTCTGTTGTCATTCCTCTGAATCCCAGATGAGAAAGAGGGATTTGCAGTTGAAATCATGGGTTGATCTGGCTGCACCGTTTTTGCGCTTTGACCTAATTGCATTTGTGGGTTTTCCAAGGCTGAGGCGCAAAATAACATGTCCATAATCTGTACAGTATGTGATTTATCAAGATCCGGTGGCCGTTATCTGTTGATTGCACACGGAATTTAAGAAAACTAGCTATTGTACGAATCGTTTGGCCTTATATTTGCGCAGTTGCAATTATCTGTGCCTCCGCTCATTTGCGTCCTGCTTTAGTAAACACCTTGCACTGGCCATGCCAATCGCTCCCTCAGTTGCTTTTGCGCTGCGCCTGGAATTGCGACATGTTAGTAGATCCAGACCTAGATTTGTCAGTTGGGTGCCGGGTTGGAAGAGCTTCGGAGGTTCTACACTAACTTTGTCTTGGTCTCAGCTTGTTTCCAGGCCTGTAGAGCATCGATCTGCAGCTGATCGATGCATAAGAGTCATCCCATTTAGGGCTGAACAATTAATCAAAATTTTTATCGAAATCGCAATATGGCCTACTGCAATTTTCAAATCGCAGGAGGCGCAATATTTGTTAAAGGCAAAATGTGTGTCAAAATACCATTTTAAATATTATTAAATATTATAAAATATTGTTTTAAATATTGTCGTGCTGCAGAGATGTCCTGGCCTACACGTCATATTCTGCAGATCTGTACCAAACATCTTTGTTTGGTACAGATCCCCGCAAAAATCACACCATAATCATTTTAATACGTATTTCAATGAAAATGAGAATAATGATGTAAAAATTATCATTCCTTCTAATATCGCAAATTGCAATATCAGTCAAAATAATCGCAATTAGATATTTTTTCAAAATCGTTCAGCCCTAATCCAATTACAAAATGCTGTTTATTCATTCTGGAAAAAATCATTACCTGAAGTTCATTAAGGGTCGGTGTGGGTTCAAATCCTCAGACTGGCTGGGAAACTTTGGGTGGGGAAAGTGGATGATCATCTTAACGGCCCTCAAGCTGCCCTAAAGCAAGGCACTTAACCAGTGAGCTGCTCAGTGTTCACCAGTATCAGACTGGTTGTACTGGTCAGCTCCCAGTGTGAGTGTTGAACTGTAGAAAAATCTAGAGGATCCAGTCTGTGGATGTGTTCTCATTTCTCCTCACCCAAAGACTTTTGTTACCTACTGTCCTTTAAAAAGTACCATCAACTGTTTTAATTCTGTGTTATTAATCATTTTGTACGAGTCGGTGTCACGTTCTTTAAAAGGATATCTCCTGCTCCCAGCTCCTCTTCCTCCTACTCTGCTCTCATGTTTCTCTGCATCATGAACTGTTTTCTCGCTACCTGACCTCTGACCTCTGACCCCCGGCCTGTGTCGGTCCCAGCTCACATCCAGGCCTGCAGGGCTCTGATGATCCTGTCCCTGCTGCTGGGCCTGGCCTCCATCATCGTCTCTGTTCTGGGACTCAAATGCACCAAGATCGGCAGAACCTCGGACCAGGCCAAAGGGAAGATCGCCCTGACCGGTGGGAGCCTGTTCATCCTGTCAGGTACGGCGTGGCTCCGGTCCTCTGGTTCCATATGAAGTCTCACTTCCCATCGCTGGTCGTTTTGCATCCCTCTTAGTAAGCATTAACCCAGATAGGGATGCAGAATCGCATGAGTAAGAGCAGCTTTCTTCCAGCTTCCTAAAGGATATGTTTGTCGATTTTGTACCTATGTATAATTATTATTCTTCCATCCCTGTAGTACTTGGACCCACAGACAATATTGTCTCCAGAGTCAGCTGTCTGTTGAAACAGCGACAGACAGACAATATTGTCTGTGGGTCCAAGAGCTACAGGGATGAAGAGACTCATATATAGGAACAAAATCAATGAACTGATCCTTTAAGGAAGCTGGAAGAAAGCAGATTGGGCTGCTTCTACTCTATTCTGCATCCCTATCTACCCTGTTGTTTTTCTCTGGATTTATGCAACAACAGACAAAAACACTGTGATGAACCTGTTCTGTTAGCTCTTTAGTAGCAAATGTGAATTGATCTGAATTAACCATGTGTTGGTAAACAGGATACACAAATTGGAATTAAAATGTTCTGTGCTGGTTTAAAAGCAAGAGAGAGAGAGAGAGAGAGAGAGAGAGAGAGAGAGAGAGAGAGAGCAAGAGACAGAGGAGTCACATCTTACAACAGTCAAAACATATAAAAATGCAACAAGAATAAGTGGAGAGAGGATCTTCAGACTGAACTGGTTGGTCCTGAGCGCTGTCCCTCCCTCAGGTCTCTGCACCCTGACAGCAGTGTCCTGGTACGCCGCCCGGGTCGTCCAGAACTTCTACGACCCGTACTACGGAGGAGTCAGGTGGGTCGGACGCAGAGGAGAACGTCCTTAACAAGGAACTAAACCCCAAACCCAAACCTGTGTAAAGCCTGACATAAAGATAAAAACATGCTACTGAAACTGCCATCTGCCATTGGCTGATCTTTGGTACCGGGTGATGATGTCACCACCTGTTGTACTCTATAGAAGGTGACATCACCTGGTACCAAAGATGGTGGAGGAAGTGAGTGAGAAACTCTCTCCTCCCTCAACAGCTACTGCCGAGGTTCCTCTGAGCAACACCTCATACTGACAAATACATTTTACTACTACTATCTACGTTTTGAAATACTGAGCAACACATATCAGGAAATACTACTACTACTACTACTACTACAATTACTACTACTACTACTACTACTTCTACAATTACTCCTACTACTACTACTACTACTACTACTACTACTACTACTACTACAATTACTACTACTACTACTACAATTACTACTACTACTACTACTACTACTACTACAATTACTACTACTACTACTACAATTACTACTACTACTACTACTACTACTACAAGTACTACTACTACTACTACAATTACTACTACTACTACTACTACTACTACAATTACTACTACTACTACTACTATTACAATTACTACTACTACTACTACTACTACTACTACTACAATTACTACTACTACTACTACTATTACAATTACTACTACTACTACTACTACTACTACTACTACTACTACTACTACTACAATTACTACTACTACTACTACTACTACAATTACTACTACTACTACTACTACTACTACTACTACTACTACTACTACTACTGCTGCTAATAATAATACTGACACCTGTATGGTCTGCTGGACTGACCCTGTCTCTCTGTGTCCCTGCAGGTTTGAGCTGGGTACTGGTCTGTATCTGGGCTGGGCCGCTGCCTGTCTGGCCATACTGGGAGGCTCTCTGCTCTGCTGCTCCTGCAGGAGAGGCCCGGCGGCGCCCCCCGCAGGGTAAATACCGCTCTGATACCACCGCAGTACACCGCTGCTGTGTATAATGCTGGGGTCTGTGAAGAGGTGCTGGGCAGCCGCTAGCCATATGATCTGATGCTGAGGTCGACTGGTCGGATCACATGGTCTCATACAGCTCAGTGCAGAGTGAGGCACTAACAGACAGAACTGTGAGGCCCTTTATATCATGTCAAGACAAACAGTCTCGCTGGCGTCCATGTTTCTCTCCTGGTTTGTTGAAACTGGACCGCACAGAGGAAGTAAACAACCAGCCAGCTGCAGATTTACAACTTCCAACTTTTAGGTAGCTGGTGGACAACAATAACTAATTGTCAAGGCAGTCTTGAACTGGAGATATGGCAGATACTGTGTCTCATGTGATGTGTCTGTCTGTCATGTTCTGTTAGGATTTGTTTATTAATAAGTGAGAATCATTACATTTCATCACTCCATGTTTCATGTCTCTGTCTGTCCCACAGGCAGTATTCATACAACTACTCCACAACGGGACAAGGACAGAAGATCTACAGAGCGGCTCCTGTGTCAGAGTCTGGCAGCTCCAAAGCTTATGTTTAAAACACCAAGATGTTATTATTCTGTTCTGTTTCTTTATTTCCAACTGTTACTGCATTGAGGGTTTTTGCTGCCGTAAACACACAGCCTCAGTCTGAGGCCGGATCAAGTTCTAATTTAAAGGAATCCAGTGAGTTTTGGAGAAACTGTCCCGTTGGTCAACTTCCCAGTGAACATGTGAGGACATGGACACCAAAATCATCCACGTGTCCCCGGTGGATCTGGTGCTCCATGCTAACACTTTAGCATACACTATGTGGAGTGATAGCAGGCTAAAGCTAAATTGTAAGTTATACAGGTTTGGCAGTTTTGTGTAGTAGACTGATAAAAAGTATACAAAATATGATATAAAAATAATGAATAGTGTTGAATGGATGGTTTTTGTGTCTATGTAACAGGACAATTGACCAAAAACTCAGTGTTTTCCTTTAAGAGAACAAACTACATTGTTGTTTCTGCTCTGCAGTGTTTTCCAGCAGGATAGAAAACGTTTTATTGTGATGAGCGTGCATCTTGTGATTTATACCTAATTCTTTTATATTATCTGTGTGGGTGTCTGACAGAATGACACCTGACATTAATACATCTGAGACGACATGAAGACGAAGACAGATCAGGTCAGAACAGGTCCAAGACTTTTTAAATGTGGTGTCAGTCTGGAGGCAGACGGTCCTGAACCTCCTGTCTCACCAGACTCAGACTGTGGACTGTCTGTGTTTTTAATTTTGACATGTTGTAAATAAAATGATTCCTGAAGCTGCGTGGGCTCTCTGTCGTCTGCTGTCAGCTGGATATATCTGGAGTGATTTTCTGATTGCAAGACCATATATTGTGCTTATTAAGATTAGGACAATAATAGATTAAAAGTTGATAAATATAACACACATTTTATGTCCGATAACAAAGGGAGGAAGTGAAGCTAGACAGATACTCAGTTCATTTCTGATGCTTTGCTGTTCTGTTCATGCAAATAATAGATTTGATATAGTTTTTCAAATGTGTAGTAAATATGTAAAAGTGGTCTCTCTTATCCTAAATTAACATTTGTGCATAAAAAATTATCCCAATTAAACAAATTTGCTATATGTAGTAAAACAGACCATCAAAATGTGTTGTGAAACCATTTTGTTATTCAAAAACATTTTCCCATTCGTCCAAAACTTGTAAAAATAGGTGTTGTACAGTTCCTGGTTTCGGTTATTCTGAAGTAACATTACATGAGTTTGATGCCATAAAACCTCCTTGCTTGATACAGAACTGTCTGCCAGCCCCACCCTTCAATTTAGATCTGACGTCATTTTCCTGCGACACTCCAGGAAGTCTGCTGTCGGAGCCAAAATGGACATGAAGTCGAACGAGACAACCGAAGAAGCAGATGTTGGCTAGCCAGTTGAATTGGATTATTTAAGACCAAACACTTTGAAATATCGACAGTGCGGTCGGCAGTGTGTCCCGCACCGAAGCAGCCCGCGGCCCGGACGCAGTTAGATGGTGTGAGTTGTCGCTTTTCTCAGCTTCGGGCGCTGCGAACGTCTCAAGCTAGGAGCTAAGTTAGCATGCTAAGCTAACGAGCATTACATGTCAAGTCACGGGTGTTTATGTTTGCCTGCTCCGGGATTGGCTGCTAATCAGCTCGCAAATACCGCACAGCAGTCCCAGTATCAACGCGCTTGCGTGTTTTCTAGCTTGTAACGGTTCTAATTTGTAATAATTTAGCAGATACCGTGCCGGGTTGCTGCGTGGCTTGCCTGGATGCCTTCCTGCTTGTTGTGCTTTCCTTCAGTAACATCTGCTAACTGAGAGGGCAGCTAGCTACTGACCAACAGTAACGTTAGGCAGTTCAGAGATATTAAGTTGGCTAACCGCCCCGATACTTCACCTTCTCTCGTGCGAGGAGAGAGCAGCACGACAAACGCCCTTTAAAAATCTGGTGCTTTAATGTTTCGTCGCTTCTCGGTAAACGTAAACACTGTAAAACACGGCTGTGCATTATATACATTGTAAAACCTTTTCCTTTTCTGGATCGTTTGGTTCCTGTGGTAAATTCGGCATACATCCAATATACCAGGCAGTTCCTGTTTTAATAAAGTTCAACCTTCCTACACAAAAACACATTGTGGTGGGCGTTGCGAGCAGTGAGACCCAGCTCTAAAGGTTTAAATATAACAGAAATATGTGCTGCTGGACGGATCAGACGTATGCCGAATTTACATCTAGGCCCCGCAGATTCCTTAAAACTCTGAAGTTTTGTTCTACCAGGTATGCCAGCATTATCTCACAGTAAACTGACAGATTTTCAATGGAATCTGGCGTCAAGTTATTCAAGTTCCACAGTTTACCTGTTTGACATAGAACGTTTTAGAATGAGACTGAGAAGTAGATGATGATGTTCATTTTTGTGTGGTTAAAAAAACATCACAAGTATGATTATTTTTGCATGCTGTGAAATTCAGGTCTGGTGGTAGTGTTGCCATGTGTTCTGACTGAGTTGTGTGTGTGTGTGTGTGTGTGTGTGTGTGTGTGTGTGTGTGTGTTAGGTGGCCATGGCGGAGCGGCGGGTGGAGTGCACATGGAAGAGACACATCGCAGAGCAGCTGAAACACAGAGACAGAGTCCAGCGGCACGCTTTTGAGGAGATCATCCACCAATGTTCGTATATCTGATCAGTTAAAGCTGCCAAACACTATTCATGATGATTACAGTGTGCTGTCTACACAGTCTACTAGTATGCTCATCAGGTTCCTTATGATTTATAATGTCACTCCAACATCTGGAGTCACGTGTAGTGAGTTACGCAAGTTTTCTGTATTTTTCTGGTGTTTCACAACCTGGAACCATCAAACTGCCTGTTACCAGCAGGCAGTACAGGTGTTGGTATGAGCTGCATGCAACATCATCAGAATGATCCTATGAATTGTCGGGCCAAAGATCGACATTTCTCTCCATCTACTTAGTGATTCCTAAAGGCGGCGGTGTGTTTACAACAAAGCTGAAAAAATATAAAGTTAAAAAACACAGTGGTCAAATTTCCAGGCTTAACAAACACAATACGATTGGATACCTGATGTGAGGTTCAGGATCAATACAACCAGGATACGATGTCTGACTGTGCAGAATTCTGTTTATTTCTGAGACTCAGATCTTTCTAGCGATGCCATTGGCTGCTAAAATGTAAACAACAATTTAAAAATGTCATTACAAAGTGACAATAATATAGTTTGGATGGAGAGCTTGTGAAACTGTGATGTGATGGCATCTTAGTGATTACTACAGCAGAATAACATGGAGCTGATATCACCATTCATGTTCCTGACAGCAGAATAACATGGAGCTGATATCACCATTCATGTTCCTGACACAACATACAGACTGACACATGTTGTATTGAGATATATTGAATTTCGACATGTCTTCCCGTCCCTAACATGTAAACTCTTGCCTGCTGCCACGCCCCCTGTGGCCAGCTGGTGTGACAAGTTAATCAGCTGTTCTTTGCCCCATGACCAATCTCTCCACAAGTTTTGTGCAAATCCATTGAGAACTTCTTGAGAAATCCTGCTAACAGACAAACAAACACACCGGGGAAGGAAACCGAGACGCTTTCCCACAAGGCAGCACACCCAGTCATGTGATATTTCAGACCAATAGCAGACGGTTACAGTGGCGGCCGGTGAGCCCGTTCGCTGTGGAGGCTGAAGCCAGCGAGGCGCTTTGTGTTTTCCACAGACGTGTCCCTTTGTCCGTACCAACCTGCCGAAATTTGTTTCCATGGTAACTGCATGGCGGCCTTCAGGAGGAATGCCGCTCCTGAGTGTGAAGGCTGCTGGCAGAGCTCCAGATCTAGATCTAATAGATCCTGGCCGCGGCGTCCTCCGTGCCGTGACCGTCCCGCTGTCCAGATCAGCTGGTTCTGGATCAGCTGGCTGTGAGTCAGCCGCTGCAGGCAGACACACTCACTGCTGCAGACTCAGCTGTCTGGCTGCTGGGCTGTCCGACCTGTGCAACAGCTGAACTCTAGCTTAGCCTGCTTGTTTTTATCTTAATCATTAATTATATTTCTTTTAAATGATTTTTTTTTGTTTAAAGATATGTTTTTGGGCGTTTTCACCTTTTATTTGACAGTTGAAAGTAGAGACAGAGAGGACAGAGGGGAGAGGCAGGACAGGGGAGAGGCAGGACAGAGGGGAGAGACAGGACAGAGGGGAGAGACGGGACAGAGGGGAGAGACGGGACAGAGGGGAGAGACAGGACAGAGGGGAGAGACAGGACAGAGGACAGACGGGACAGAGGGGAGAGACGGGACAGAGGGGAGAGACAGGACAGACAGGACAGAGAGGGGAGAGACGGGACAGAGGGGAGAGACGGGACAGAGGGGAGAGACGGGACAGAGGGGAGAGACGGGACAGACGGGACAGAGGGGAGAGACGGGACAGAGGGGATAGACGGGACAGAGGGGATAGACGGGACAGAGGGGAGAGACGGGACAGAGGGGAGAGACGGGACAGAGGGGAGAGACAGGACAGAGGGGAGAGACAGGACAGACAGGACAGAGGGGAGAGACAGGACAGAGGGGGGGTAACGTGTCCACATGGTCCACTGAGCCACCGGGACGCTCCTGCTTTACATGATTTAACTCGATATGTTTCACTTAAATGTGATGCTGCATTATAGTGTGAACTCTGTAGTCGTGTTTGTGTTACACTGTCTGCACTTTATAGTATATACTTTATCTTTATGTGCGTGTCACCTGAGGGTGAATCCACGTCTCCCATGTGATGTGACTCTGTGATGAATGTTAAATGAACTGTTACCTGCTGTGACTGTGTTTCTAAAGGAGTAGTTCACCCAAAACCCTTAAGTCATTATCCCCTCACCTTCATGACAGTTGAAACAGCAGTTATGTGTGTTATGTTATGTTTGTTTGTCCTCATGACACACAGCAGTTAGCTGCTGCTGCATGTCAGCCTTCTCCAGAGAACTAAAGTGAACAGGAAATGGTTCTTTGGAGTTCCAAAAAGGTAAAAAAAAAAAAAAAAAAAAAACCTACGCTTCCTCCAAACAGCAGAATCCAAGTGTTCTGAAGCCAAACGACTGCACTGTGGGTCCAAAAGTCCATTTTTACCTCATTATTGTCTAGTGTGTTTACACCAGCCAGCACTGCTGTAGCAAGCAGCTGCTGCATGTTGGAAATATTGCAATTATGGGTAGAGTGCACGTGAACGACCCAATAAAGTGTTGATTACTAATGGGAAAGTCGAATTTTACATACCCAAGATGCAACGTTCTCACCCTTTGTTTAACTGTTAGGACATTCATAACAACTTTTAGCCAATAAACTTATTAAAATATCAGTTACAAAACTGATGGGAATGTTCCCCTCTTCATTCTGCTGTTGGAGCCTGAAGGAACTCTGCAGCACTTGGTTTCTAAAACAGTCACCAAAAAACCTACTTTTGTTTTCTGGGTCCATTTTGTTATTTCTGACTAAAAAGTTCTTGAGTACATGAGTTGTGTTCAGTCTGTAAAAGTACGAGCCGACGAGGAGCACCTGAAGGCAGCAGGACTCTTCCTCCAGACCGCTGTAGGACGACCAACGCTTTAATTTTATTCAAAGTAATTTTAATTGTTTTCCTTTATTTTCTATCTGTAAAGCGCTTTGCATTTTTAATGTACGAAATGTGCTTAATAAATAAATGTGATTTGATTTAGATATTGAGGTAAAAAATGGACTTTTGGACCCACAGTGCAGTCGTTTGGTTTCAGAACACTTGGATTCTGCTGTTTGGAGTCATGTTTTACCTCTTTGGATCTTGACAGAAGCAGTTTGTGTTCAGTTTGGTTCTTCTGGAGAAGGCTGACATGGAGCAGCACGAGCTAACTCACAGTGTTTTAATGTGGACAAACAAACTTGACCGGTGTTTTCACTGACATCAGCATGAGTAGATAACGAAATTTTCATTTTTGGGTGAACTATTCCTTTAAGCTGCAAAACATATTGCCTCAATGAGGACGTTCAAGTAAGGGATAACGCCCAACGAGGTGTCCATTATCAGGAATTAATGGACACCCTGCAGCCAATCAGAAGCGAGTATTCACCCAGACCATGGTATAAGTTTTTCTAATCTAGTCTAATATAGACTGTGTGTGTGTGTGTGTGTGTGTGTATGTGTTTTCAGATAACCGCCTGCTGGAGAAGTCGGACCTGCAGGCCGTTCTGTCAGAGAGATACCAGACTGAGAAATATGACGTGCAGAGAGGACATGAGACCAGGTGAGACGCTCACAGAGAGACCGGGAGAGAGACCAGCCCTTCAGACCTGCTTCATACAGCTGAGATCTGAACATACTGAGAGATTAAACATCCATATGATTCACTTTAAATCTCCTCTGTCTCAGCATCAGAATAAAGTTCTTCATGATGTTCTGCAGATAAATGTAGTTTAGTTCAAAGTTGAATTGAATGTGAAGACTGAGTCACAATACTCGCTCCTGATTGGCCGACAGCAGGTTTACCTCATTTGAATTAGAGGAGTCGCTGCTGAGTGGCGGCTTTCAGTTCAGATGCTGCAGACTGGACCCTGATTGGACAGATTTCAGTCATTCTTTAGTGAGGAGAGCCAATCAGGAGCGAGTCCAGCTGTGATGCGTTTCCTGGAGTTAGTCTGAAACTGACTGGAGAAAAGGACGGAGGTTTGAAAATGTAATAATTTTAAATTTAACCACTCAAACAAAATCAAATGTTAACAGTGTCTTCATGAACATCTTTGATCAGATATGGGTATAAATAAAGGAAAAGCTAAATTCCTATAGGGGCTTTTAAAACTGAGAAGTTTTATTCCTGATTGAGACTTCCACCACTTGAGGAAAAAGGCGGAACCTACTCAGAGAAAACAAATGTTGGAAGACAGCAGGAAACTGATGTAATGAGATCATGTTTACAGTCTGGATCCTCTAGATTTGACGTATTGACTGATGATCAGATATTGATTTTTCTTTGGATGACGTTTCCTCTCTACTGTTCAGATCTGTCTGAACAGCCTCAGCTCATCAGTCCCACTCTGACCTACCTGGTGCACACAGAGCCTTAGTTCCTGCTATCATGGGTAATCAGTGTGCGTCAACTTCCCATCGTCATGGTAAACTGTGTGTGTGTGTGTGTGTGTGTGTGTGTGTGTGTGTGTGTGTGTGTGTGTGTTGCAGCTCGGGGGCGGACTCCAGCCGGAGCGACGCCCTGCAGCAGGAGATGGCTCAGATGAGAATCAAACACCAGGAGGAGCTGACAGAGCTGCACAAGAAACGAGGAGAGGTCAGTCGCTGCTGCACCCAGCAGGATGTGATGTCACTAACCTGTCCTGTCACACAAGGAGGAGAGCTGCACATAAAGTGTCTGTTTTAACATTTAAATCAGCCTCCTGCTCAGTGTGAGAATCTGGAAGCAGGTGAAACATGTCATCAGACCCCTCAGTGTTTTACAGTGGGTTCAAACCAGTCTGGACCGGTCTGTCCTCTATAGAAACCAGTCTGGACTGGTCTGGCCTCCCTCCTCCATAGAGTCCGTTCATTTCCTCTGATCAGAGAGTCGTCGGCCATGTTGAACCTCGGTTGCCTCATTTCCTCTTTTGTCGCTGCAAAAAGTTTCTGTAGTTTAAATTTTGTGTGAAATGTGTGTGAGTTTCAGTCAGAGGACGAGGGAGGAGGAAGGATCAGGGATCACAAGCTCTTCTTCATCAGTACATTTTCTGACTGTTTCCAGTCCTGGAGATAAAAGCAGAGACGGACTGACGAGGTGAAGCTGCTGTTTGGTCAGTTTCAGAACAGCAGGATGGGATTTCTCAACTGTGGAGTTTCCTTTAAAAACCCCCTGAATGTTCACTATAAAGAAATAACAGTGGCTCTCTGCTGACATCAGACTCATTTTAGGAAGTTGTTAGTTATCTTCATGCTGTTGCCTGCCAGATACACACTGCTGCAGATGGACTGTCTCTTACTGCTCAACTATTTGCTGATTATTTTCACATTTTTTCCTTCATTTTGGAATGAAATGCTTGTTGTTTTTCCTCAATATTTCAGATTTTTTGGAAACAACGCTCCTATTCTTTTCTGTTGGAGCGATGCTGCTGTCATGTGTTTCCTCATTACACCCTGCTGTGTGTTGAAACTAAACTCTGACCGGCCTCCGTGTCGTCATGTGGCCAGGGTTTGGTCACCAGCATGGCGTGTCGATGTCAGGGGTTCGAATCCTCTTCATCAGCTGTCACTATAGTCTGTCTGATCAGGTAGAAATGCCTTAAAAATAACTCTTAAAGGAAAAACTCCTCTGATCCTCTTCAGATCTCAGTCTGTGACACATCCAGCAGTTATTTAGTGATGAAGTGTTGAAATTTACTGTCTTGGTGAGCCCACTTTCCCTCAGCCTGCCTTGTCTACTTCTACTGCAGTTAGTGATTTACTACGTTTCCCAGAATGCCTTTCAACAACCTCCAGAAAAGGGGCGGGAACACACATTCAGTGTGTATAGGTGGAAAGAGCGATAGTCATGGCATACAGAAGAAGAAGAGAGCGAGAGTTTTTCTAGTTGAGAAATTTGTCACATTTTTGTATTTTGCTGTATTGTCCCATCCCTCTTGGCAGTTATCAGTAACTGAGTGTAGGCAGGAATACAAGATGCATCACTGAGCTGTTTTTAACAGGCAGCGCTGGAGTTACTCATGCCGGGGCGGTCAGGCCTGGCGTAGGCGGAGTTAGCTGCTAAAATCAGGTGCAAAAGGCACCGGTGGTGTTGCTTGTATATTTTAGAACAAGAATCCTTATTCCAGCAGCTGTGTGTTTAAACACAAAACATGTTGCACAAGGATAGAAAAGCATTATAAGCTAAATCACATCTTGCAAGAGAGAACGTGAACCTCAGCCTGCCTGGATTGGTTCTCTTCTACCTCTGTTCGGTGTCTCAGCCAATAGGAGAGCGCACTAATCGGCCTCCACGCCACAGGGTTTAACATCCTGATCTACATCAGGGTTCTTCAGTTCAGAGTCTGTCCGGTCTGTGCTCCTCCTCCTGGCTGTTAACGAGCTCGTTAACAGCCAGGTGTGGCTCGTTAACCAGGCAGGACCAAAGTCTGCAGCAGACTGAACCCGCTGTGGAGGAAGAGAGACGGCTGGACTGCATGTGAGAAGCAGTCTGAGGTTTAAACAGAACTGAGCTTCTCCTCTGTGAGGGTTAGAGAGCCTGACTCAGCTGGTCATGGTCCAGCTGACTGATGGGACCTCAGAGGGTTTGGTTCATATGGTCAGTGGAGACTCAGCCTGGTGACCTGGTTTACACGACCCTGCTGTGTGCTGGTTTGCATCTTTAGATGTTGTGGTATGTACTTCTCCATGTCTGTTGAGCTGTCAGTGTGTCAGTGTGTCTGTGGGACAACTGACTTCCCACTTCAGTTTGCTCTGGTACTGTGAGAACAGTTTAATCAGGATTATTAGTCTCTGATTTGCACAACAAAGTTATGTTATGATTTTTTTTCCCCACTCATCAACATCATGACCATGCAGAGTGTGCTGCAGCTGGAGATGAAGTGAAATGTTTGTGTTGCTGATGAGCCAGTTTTCTACCACTGTTCACTGTGTACTAACGGCTTTTCTTCAGGGTGATTTATTGGCTAATTCCACGGTTTTATTTTTATTTTATCTAGTTATTTTTATCTAGTTTTATTTAATCAGATAAATCCCATTGACACTATCAAGAGTTAAATTTAGTCCGTTTTAACACTTTTGGAGTTAAAATAATACAGCAGGATGTTTTGTTTAGGTCACTGAAGACAAAGAAGTCCTGTAGTCGACCATCAGGTAGTGTTTGTGGTGTGAGCTGCAGGCTGACTGTGTGTGTGTGTGTGTGTGTGTGTGTGTGTTGTGTTTTTGTGTCAGCTGGCCCAGAGTGTGATCGAACTGAACAACCAGATCCAACAGAAAGACAAGGAGATCCAGAGCAACGAGGCCAAGTCAGTACACACACACACACACAGTTTTTACATCGTTCACTTCAGCATGTTTTGGTTGCTTTTATTGGACTGTATGGCCATTCCTTTTTTTTTTTTTTATAGTTTAAAAATACATGAAGTGTCTATCATGAAAAAAACACTTTATCAGTGGAAGTAAACTGCATCCAACAGCATCACAGTCCCTGTAATGGATATTTAAAATTGACTTATGGATTGTGTTGGGGTCCAGGTCTTCCAAAAATAAAGACATAAAATGAATACATTAAAATGCATATGGATGGACTTCACTGGAGTTTGTCCTGTCCAGTATCTGAGAAGATAAACTCCAGTGAAGTGCAGCTGTGTGTTTTCAGATACAGTGAGCGGAGCGTGATGATTTATTAATTTCTGTGAATCTTGAAGACCTGGAGCCGGTTCCATCCAGACCAGTGAAGCTCTCATTCCACACTACAGTCCTGAGTCCATCCTGCACCCTGAAATCCACTGAGACTCTCTTGAGAACCTGTTAGCAGCTTCTGCTGGCTGAAAAGACAGAAGAACTACAATTTTGAATGAGAAATAATGTTCAAAACTAAAGCTGCAACCTGAATATGAGATCTGAGCAGCACCAGATATGAAATGTTGATCAGATCTTGTGTGTGAAGAGATGGATCTGAAGTGTTCTGGTCTTGCCGTGTTTCAGGATGTTGGAGTACCAGCAGCAGATCTCCAGCCTGGAGGGAGACTGTCGGGAGCTGAGGAGCTTCCTGCAGGTAGGAACCAGTTCAGATCTTCATGTTAACCCTCTGCTGCCTGCAGGCTCACTGAGGTCCCGGACCCTCTGCTGCCTGGAGGCTCACTGAGGTCCCGGACCCTCTGCTGCCTGGAGGCTCACTGAGGTCCCGGACCCTCTGCTGCCTGGAGGCTCACTGAGGTCCCAGACCCTCGTTCACTGAGGTCCCAGACTCTCTGCTGCCTGCAGGCTCACTGAGGTCCCAGACTCTCTGCTGCCTGGAGGCTCACTGAGGTCCCAGACCCTCGCTCACTGAGGTCCCAGACCCTCTGCTGCCTGCAGGCTCACTGAGGTCCCAGACCCTCGTTCACTGAGGTCCCAGACTCTCTGCTGCCTGGAGGCTCACTGAGGTCCCAGACCCTCGCTCACTGAGGTCCCAGACTCTCTGCTGCCTGCAGGCTCACTGAGGTCCCAGACCCTCGCTCACTGAGGTCCCAGACCCTCTGCTGCCTGCAGGCTCACTGAGGTCCCGGACCCTCTGCTGCCTGGAGGCTCACTGAGGTCCCGGACCCTCTGCTGCCTGCAGGCTCACTGAGGTCCCAGCAGCATGGGGCTGCAGGTGGTAAATAAATGACTGGATCCGAGTCACCTGGAGCAGTGGTTCCTAACATGTACCGTCGAGGTCCGACAGTCTGCAGGTTTTCTTTCTAGCGATGCCATTGGCTGTTAGAATGTAAACAACAATTTAAAATGTCTTTACAAAGTGACAATAATATAATTTAGATGGAGAACTTGCTTAGCAGCCAATGGCATCACTAGAAAGATTTGTGGCTCAGAAATAAACAGAATTCTGCAGTCAGACTTTGTTGTAGGGCTGAAAGACATTGACAAAAAATACAATTATATGATTATTATGATGATTATTTGATTATTTGACATATGACATATTTGACGAGTATTGCAGTTGGGACTTGAACTGTGATTTATATCACCACAATATGAACTTCTGCAGTTTCCAAATCTCACAGTCTGGACCAAACTCTCTGAAAAAATTGACTGCAAACAAAGGGTGAACCAGGAGTTTAGAATCAAAACCTTCATCAGACTCAAACTCAGTAAATCTGCACACTCACATCTTGTTTTTTAACTAATCAATTTTCTTTAAACTATTTTAAAGTTCTAAAAATGATCACAACTTGTGATGATATGAATTGCAGTTTAAATCGCAATTGCAGTGTTCTGTCAGATGATCACAGTCAGATGTTTCGTCGGTGTCTTTCAGCCCCGGTCTCTCCGCTCCAGTATTTCCCGTTAAATCTCACTCCCTGTTCCCTGCAGGACCTGGAGCGAGCCAATCAGACGCTGAAGGACGAGTACGACGCCCTGCAGATCACCTTCAGCGCTCTGGAGGAGAAGCTGAGGAGGACGACGGAGGACAACCAGGAGCTGGTGTCCCGCTGGATGGCCGAGAAGGCTCAGGAGGCCAACCGGCTGAACGCAGAGAACGAGAAGGACTGCAGGTACAGCTCCACCTGAGACCCTGTAGGACCAAACCTCTCTGCAGTCTGCTGGTAGGAGATCATGGCTTAGAAACGCCTCGGGGATGAGACCGAGGACAGCAGGCACTGTAGAGCTGCTGAGACTCTGTAAGCCCAAATATATCTTTATCTAGTCTACAGGTAAATAAAGGTTAAAGAGCAGGTAAAAACAAAGGTAGCTGCGGTTACAGGAGCCGTTTCTTCATTCTGATTGAAGATTCCCCCGCAAAAAAAAGGATCACATGGTGTGAGTTTACATGCTCCAGTCTGGAATGAGAGAGACAGTCCCGCTGCAGTGAGACAGTCCCGCTGCAGTGAGACAGTCCCGCTGCAGTGAGACAGCCCAGCTGCAGTGAGACAGTCCCGCTGCAGTGAGACAATCCCGCTGCAGTGAGACAATCCCGCTGCAGTGAGACAATCCCGCTGCAGTGAGACAATCCCGCTGCAGTGAGACAGTCCCGCTGCAGTGAGACAGTCCCGCTGCAGTGAGACAGCCCAGCTGCAGTGAGACAGTCCCGCTGCAGTGAGACAGTCCCGCTGCAGTGAGACAGCCCCGCTGCAGTGAGACAGTCCCGCTGCAGTGAGACAGTAGACAGTCCCGCTGCAGTGAGACAGCCCCGCTGCAGTGAGACAGTCCCGCTGCAGTGAGACAGTAGACAGTCCCGCTGCAGTGAGACAGTAGACAGTCCCGCTGCAGTGAGACAGTCCTGCTGCAGTGAGACAGTAGACAGTCCCGCTGCAGTGAGACAGTCCCGCTGCAGTGAGACAGTCCCGCTGCAGTGAGACAGTCCCGCTGCAGTGAGACAGCCCCGCTGCAGTGAGACAGTCCCGCTGCAGTGAGACAGTCCTGCTGCAGTGAGACAGTAGACAGTCCCGCTGCAGTGAGACAGTCCCGCTGCAGTGAGACAGTCCCGCTGCAGTGAGACAGACAGTCTGTGGTGTCTTCCAGACGCAGACAGGCCAAGCTGCAGAAGGAGCTGGCTGACGCAGCCAAGGAGCCTCTGCCCATCGACCCGTGAGTACAGCTCGTTCTGCTCGTTCTGCTCGTTCTGCTCGTTCTGTTTAATGTGTTTCATCAACTGTCCGGCAGATCTCTGAGCCAACTTTTGAAATGCTGCAAAAAATGGAATGAAATTAGGTGTTTAAATTAGCGGGGTTGAAGCACATAAAAATGCTTCTAAACGTAGAATGTCGCTACGTCAGGAAAAAACACAGGAAAATGTTGTTAGTATTGGACAAGCTGCTCTTTGTTGCTGGTCATATTTCACTCTGTCCGCTGAACAAAACAAAGAAATGATAGAAATTTTAGAAACACATGACATTTCTGGGAGGTCAGGCTGGACAGATATTTGACTTATTTTGACTAATGTGTCTCCTGAGCTTTTTCTAGCATAATTTCTTTATCAGCAAAACATTTGTATCTCAAACAAGTATAACACTGTCTTTGCAGTATTTATGAATTTTGTTGAAACCTCCTATTTCCATTTAGCCTCTCTGATTTGGTGCGTCATAATTTGCATAAAAAGGCTTGGATGGAAACCCAGCTACAGTTAAAAATGATTTCTGAAATGTTTTTGTCCCCACTGACTTTCACTGGTATTAACAAATGCTACCAAAAACTGAGGATAAACTGGGTGTTTTATGATATATACACACTTTATTGAGTGGGGGCTACTATGTAGAAGAAGCTGCGAATTGAATGAGGAAAGCTAAAATATGAATAAGTTGTTTCTCAGGGAAGCTGAAGGATAAATGCTGTTTTATCCTTGAATTTGTGCTTAATGTAGCAAATAACTGGTTTCCCTTCTGAACAAACTTGAGTAGGAAACTTCTCCATCCACTGGCCACAGTGGCTGATGCAAATACACCAGTCAACGAGCCAAAATGGCTGCTGCTGTTGGATTCATTGTTTCACCGTTTGCACGACATCACAGGACAGAAGAAGCTGATTGGACGGGAAATGTGTATAAACTGAGTGGTATCTTTGGTGGAAAGTGTATCTGTGGTTTGATTTGTTGTTTATGGGTGAGGACCAGGGGAGGAAACGTTTGTCCACTGGCTGCAGCAGCAGGAAAACTTCGTTTCCAGCAGCCGCTTTCCTGGATGTTTACATTAAGACTCTGCTGGTCGGTTCCTGCAGAGTCGACAGATTTTCCAGAAAGCCAGACTTAAGCAGGATCTGTGTGGTGCGCTCCAGCCGGACTGGGAACTGAACAGTGTTCTCCGCTGCCTGTTCTCCTCAGGGACGACGACATCGAGGTTCTGGCAGAGGATGCTGGGAAGGGAGCCGGAGAGGTTTCCCCGAACCGACCGCTCAGCCGAACCCCCAGGTCAGACTGGTGTTTATCTGGCTGAACCAGACAGAAAACTCTACATTTTCCTGCTATTTTCTTTCCTCTCTCCAAAACTTCTGAGTCTGAACTAGTTCTATCAGCTACAAACTTCAGTTTTAATATTAGGAGATGTGAAGGTGTTCAACCTCTTGATACTCTTTATACTTTTAAAGTTATTCATGTTTTATTCTTTATTTTTCCATAGAAATGAATATTGAAGTGTTAAACTTTTAACCTTTCCAGCTGAAGCACCTAGACTTTAGTCCAACCTGCACTGTCAGATTTGTGACGGCCATTAGAAAACTGATTAAAAAAAAATAGTTATGGAAAAAGGATTTACCCAAATTGTTAAAACACCATCCAGTGTTTGGAGTCCGGTCTGGGTTTTGAAATGCCTGCTGAACCAGAAACGACTCGATATGAATTTGCAGAGAAATGTTTCTTTGCCCTTTTGACTTTTGCATTAAAAGTCTCTTTATGTGGTTGTTGCTTTTCCATAGAGTCTGATTTGTGTTATACCTGTTTCTTGTTTTGAATTTGAATAGATGATTAAAGTGGATGTTTTTTATTTGTTTTTTTTCTCCAGTAAGCGAATTTCCCAGCCTCCCCCTGGCGGGCTCCTGGACTCCATCTCCAACATATTTGGGTATGTGGGTTTAAAATGTCTTCCCGTCTCTGGGCGTCTTCTGGGTTCCTGTTGTGGGTCTGGGCTGTCAAAGTGGGCGTGTCCATGTTGTGATTGATGACCTGTCTATCTGCCCATCTGTCTGTCTGCAGCGTGTCTGAGTGTGTTCAGCCTGGACTCCTCCCACCACACTCCAGGTGAAGGACCCTGTCTGTCTGTGCGTTCACACTGCAGCCGTCTGGTCCGCGGGTCGCTCTGCTCTGACAGATTGTGGGCGGGGCCAGAGGCTCTGACATTTTGAAGATATGTTGTGGAAATTTGGCGAGTGTTTCCGAAAGCATGTCTTGAAGAGAGATTTCACAACACCTGTTTTTCTCTAAAGGGTGACATCACTTGGCACCAAACATCAGCCCATAGCAGATGGCAATTTCAGTAGCATGTTTTTTACTTTAAGATGTCAGGCTTTACACAGATTTGGGTTTGGTGTTATTCTTTAACATGTAATAATACAGTCATGTTCATTCTGTGAAATGCTGTATAAAGAGTTCAAAACTCAAAGTGCGAGGATATCTTGAATTAACTAAAGATTTCACGAACTGCGTGGGTTACGACATGCTTTTGGAAACACGTGAAAGAAAAGACTTCCTTCAAGAAGACATTTTTATCACAACCGCTGTGAGAACTCCCCCTCCCCTGATTGGCTGCTGACGGCCCAGCGCCTCGCCTCACAGGCTCGCTGAGCGTCCGTCAGCGGCGTTTCCCTCGTCACTCGGCTCTGTGGGAAATGAACAGACTTCTGCTGACTTGTTGATCGTTTTGCTCGCAGTGTGAACGCACGGTCGGGTTTGCGATTATTCTTGGCAATAATCTTAATACTAAACAATAACCTGTTTACAAGCCTGTAGATGGGCATCGTTCCTGTGTGGTTAAAGCCCCAACAGAGGCAACTTCATGGACATTGGTGTCCATGAAGTTGCCCCAGAGGTTGCTGTGTTTCACCCCCTTTAAGTACAGTAGATGAAACATTTTCTCATGATGCTGTTGCTCTTTATAGCCCAGTGTTGGACAGTCTCCTCCCCTGCTGAAGGCAATATTTCCCATCTGTTGCCTCAGAAGTTGTCTGCATATCATATCGTCAACCTCAAGTGTGACGCTCTGGCAGGAAACACCCACTGAAGGGAAGATTTATCGGTGAAACCCCTCGATACAAACCAGTGGTGTTGATAGATTAGATTTCAGAATATGTCTTACTGTGGAGAAGTGGACTACCCATTCCCTCAATGCTTTATATTAACTTTTAAATGAAATGTTGTGATTGAGACCCCATGTTGAGTCTCTTGCTGCACCACCATAGAAAATATTTTAGGGTAGACACTGAACTGCCTTTTTTCAAGATTATAATTGGTTCGCTTGTAATTAGGGGCTCAGGTCAAATCTGTGTTGAATGTTGCACTCAGCTTGTTTGATAAATTATTCTAATTGTAATCATTGGGTGAAGACAGAACTGGAGCGGGTCGAGTTGGAGTCAAATTTAAATTCCTCACCAGACATTTTTCCTGGGACAGTTAATGTGGCTGCTGTACAGCTATGATAATGTTATCATGGGAATACACATTGGTTCGCACTCAAACTCGTAAAAATCCGACATGTTGGAAGCAGTCGTGGTGTTCCCAAGACGAGAGATTAAAGTCCTGAAGCCTCAGACACCTAAAGATCATCTGTACGACGTCCGCAAACAAGCGCCGACTATTACGATCTTGGAAATCAGTCACAAAGACCAAGTTGTGGCTCTTCTTGGCCTAAAAGTTCTGTAGTGTGTGCCCAGCCTTAGATGTACCGAAGAACATGAACATGCCACACCAGGAGGCGTTATGGTTAGAGTGACTTGATGTCTAAGGGCAGCGACCTGGAAGCGTTCACACATTTTTTTTGAAGCCATCAAGAGAAGTTTTTTTTGTAGACTTGGGTTGCATGTGAGGATTAAAATTAAAACTGATACGTTTTGAGTTTTATAGTAAAACAAACATCAGCCACAAGAAAAATTAATCAAGTGTTCTGTCTTGGCATTTCAAGATATAACGGTGCGGTAAAATCGTGTGTTAATTTTATTTGAAATGACTCTATCACACACACACTTTACCAACAGGTGTTTCCTTGTTGGTGACGTCAGATTTTAGGACATCGGAGGAACTGGGTCCCTGACCCAAACCGAGTCTCCGAGTAGAATTTACCAGCTCAGAACTGACTGGACTGGTCTGTAAGAGGAGGCTCAGATGGACCACCTGTCCCAGAAGGCCTGAACACAGATCAGTTCTGTCTTCCTCATATGATTGCATATTAACTGATGGCATTACAATCCGTCTCGTAACACGGTGATTTAGTGGAAGATGTTACAAGGACCTGAGTGTGGCGATGGCTTGTCCAGAAGTGTTCCCTGAAGGCTTCCGTAGTCTTTGCGATGAGTTCTGTGGTAGATGACTGACAGCTGGTACTACCTGTCTGTCTTGAGGGATGATACAGTAGGACTGGTCGGGGTCATTACAGCCAATCAGAACAGTGGGTACGGCACAACAGAGTTCAACAAGGTAAAGGAGGCGAATCTTCAGTGAATCAAAAGCAGTTTAACTCATTTGGCATTTTTGCTATCAATTAAGGGGTTTTTAGATTCATTGAAGACTTTTGAATTTATAGATGAGCCAATTTTCCCAAGAACCACTTTTCTCTAGTGATGTTTTTTTTTATAACCACATTATCCACCTAACCCATGGTGTGGTGTAGTTGCTGTTCTGTACCCACTGGTTCTTTATTAAGTATCCTCTGACCTGCATGCCATGCTGTGAGCTGAGTTTTGGGTTGCATTTCCTTTTTCCCCGTGTTGTTTTCCCTGTTAATTTACGGTGACTCCGACACGACCTGAAGGCAGCATGTGTTCTTGTTTGTTAAACTGTTGGAAGGAACCCAAAATGCGAGGTGGACAAAAGTCAGGAAATATTTTCTCTGTCCTTGGGTCTGGACGAAATTTCTCCTTTGGGACCCAGGTTGAAAGAGTTTAGGAACAACTTGGTTTAGATGGAAGATGGGAGCGTGGACATGATCGTTACGGCCAATCAGGGATCAGAGAGACGGCACATGCTCAGAACGTCAGCTCTCTTAGACAAAAGGCAAACCTTGGTCAATGCTGTAATGCAGTGATAAAACCTTAGAGGGAGTTCTTGACTGTTTATGGTCCAACAGGAACGCAACTGTTAGCATCACTGAAGTCCCAGTAATCCCAGTTAAAAGCGGCCGATCCGAGCCAGTAAATCACAGCTAGCATTATTTGAATTATCTGCATGGTTTGAATGCTTCGTTGACCAATCAGATTGCCTGGCTGACACCACCTGTTGTTTAACCTCAGTTGTATTTTAGATGATTTATTATTATATGATTTAAGTTATTAAGGAGAGAGTCTTCAGTCTCTTCCCTGACCCCTTCCCCACCTCCCCCTGTGAGACTAATCCCGTCCACATCAGGCTTCAGTCCTCCAACTTGAGCATGGTGTGTTTAGATGAGTGCAGCTGCACATCTGTACTAGTCTTCCAGGACGAGAACCTGTTTGTGACCCTGGTCTGTCTCCCTGCAGGCGTCGGACCGCCAACTCCTTCAGCACTTCACCAGAAAACGCCGAGGCCCCGTCCGGAGTGTGTGCCGAGGTCCGCGTCCCGTCCACAGCGCTGCACGTGTTCGTAAGTGTTTCTGTCCGACACGCTCACATGGAGTCTGTCAGTGAGGCCGACATGTTCTGGTGCTGTGTGTGTGTGTGTGTGTGTGTGTGTGTGCGAGGCTGGAGACACACTTTCTTCACTTCAGGCTGATTTACTCTCATGACTGATTTTCAGATCACTGCAAGTCAGTGGTAGTTGTGGCGGTCAAATAATAAGAATCTTTATTTATATAGCACTTTTTAAAACAACCGTTACAAAGTGCTTTCCAAACAGTTAAGGTAAATAAATACACAAAGTGATTACACCGAAGAGAAGACGAGAGATTAAAAATGAAACCAGACGTGAAGTAAAATTAAGATAAAATAAGTAAAATAAGAATGTTAGGAGACAGACAGTGTTACAAACTGGGGAAAAAAAATAAGACATAAAAGACAAATGAAACCAGACATGACGATAAAGATCAAATAAGAATATAAGGAAACGGACTGGATTATGAACGGGGATAAAAAAAATATATCTAACAATAAAAATATTATCAGATTTGGGTCTGAGAGACAAAATCTCATGATGGGGGTCTGTGGGCCTGATGTGGACTAAATCAGGTCCTTGATATGAAAAAGGTTGAGTTGCTGCTCTAAGACACAATAAGACAAAATGAAGTGCATGTTGGGTCTAATCTTTACACAGTGAGTTCAGTCATGTAGTGTTTGCCCAGCCTTGCTTTACAGTTGAACTGCGATTCCCGTTCTCCCATAATGCCTCTCTTCTGGTCTCACATAGACCCATGTGCATGTAATTACAGAGGGCCATAGTCCAGATGCATTATGGCCCAGATGTAGCTTAAAAGGTCAGTGATGAACAGTAAAAGGTCTGATTACCCAGAATCCTCAACCCACTCGCCCTTTGGCTCCCAGCAGCCCCTGCTCTCTACCCATCATGCTCTAGTTGTGCAGCGCTGGTCCCAGGAGCCGCTGACAGACAGGATGTGACATCACAGTCCGAGTCAGTAAAGAGATCCTATTGGCTCGGTGTGATGATGACGCACATCCAACAGAACCAATCAGCATGGAGCGTCGGGGCGAGGGGGAGGAGAGGAGGGGGCTGATCTCAAGTTTTCAAGCTGAGACCGAAATGAAATAGAATCACAGTAGAAAAATGAGGCTTACTGGGATGTTGTGTTTTCTTTTGGCTCAGTGTTAAGCCACGTATTTTCTCTGTGTGTGTGTGTGTGTGTGTGTGTGTGTGTGTGCGCAGGAGGCTCATGACGGCGAGGTGAACGCGGTGAGGTTCAGCCCCGGCTCTCGTCTCCTAGCAACAGGAGGGATGGACCGGCGGGTGAAGCTGTGGGAGGTCGTCTCTGGTGAGTTTAGCTGTGAAGTATCAAACTGTTCAGATCAATACATGAGACTCTGAGGCTTCTGCCGAAATGAAAACTTCATATTACCATTATCTCAAAATACAATAATATCTCAATTATATTAAAGATGGAAACTTAACAAACAGTACAGTAATGCAGTAGTGCTTCAATTACATAAAAACCAGTGTATCATATCAGTCACAAGACATTTGACTTTTTTCTTAAACACAATGATGAAATGAAACACTGAAAGGAGTTTTAAAGGTCCACATCATGTAAAGCAGGACTCCCTCTCCTCTGTGATGATAAAGGAGTTGGATGTGTATCTAAACATGGTGAAAGTATCAAAACTAAATCCACACAATCCATATTAGAAAAGCGAGCCTCTAAACGAGCCGTTTGGACTTCCGTAACTTTGTGGCGTCACAAAGGTTCGCTCATTATCATTTCTGTAAGAAATAATAGACTAACAAAGTGTTTTTTTCAAAGCGGTCGAGCGGTCGTCATCGTTTATTACCGGAGAGTTTTCCCTACCTGTAGCCGCCGGGCCGCGGCGTCTCACGTTTCGCTCTCGAAACGGTTAGCCGATCGGAACGGAGGGGTCGTTAATATTAATGAGCCTTAAAGACACGGAGACAGAAACGGCCTGTTCTTGGTAAGGCTCAGAGAGATGCTGGAAAATGAACGTGGAGAAATGGATTGAGAGTGTTTTTGGTTCATGACACCACACACACAGCTTTGAATGGACCTCAAGACACAAAATAAAACTGGAGAGTGGAGGATATGGAGATTTAATACAACAGTTATCAACTCAAGTACTGTGAAGTTTTCTCCAAAGTGAGTACATGTATGAGAATAACAAATGGACAAAATGAGAATCATCACAGCAGTCAGGCAAAACCGCTTCGCTGCTTCAGTCTACTTAGAACTAAAATATTCATCAGCAAAAATATCTTTGTCGCACATCGATCAGCCACCAGTTACTAACACATTGTAACAGGCAAAGAAGAAATGCATGCAGGGAGAAACACCATGTGGCTGGTCGGATAGGAATTTGTCCGTCAGCAACAAACAAATAAACTTCCAACCTGGAACATGTGGAACAAAACTCGAAGTACTGCTGCAGGAAGTCACAGGAGAGACGGCTCAGTGTGACTCGGCTGTTACAGCGAAGGTCAGTGATGAACAGTAAAAGGTCTGATTACCCAGAATCCTCAGCCCACTCGCCCTTTGGCTCCCAGCAGCCCCTGCTCTCTACCCATCATGCTCTAGTAGTGCGGCGCTGGTCTCAGGAGCCGCTGACAGACAGGATGTGACATCACGGTCCGAGTCAGTAAAGAGATCCTATTGGCTCGGTGTGATGACCACGCACATCCAACAGAACCAATCAGCATGGAGCTTCGGGGCGAGGGGGAGGAGAGGAGGGGGCTGATCTCAAGTTTTCAAGCTGAGACCTTCGTTCAGACTGAGAGAACAGGAAGTGACATCATTACAAAGCAGCATGTGTTTTAGAAAAAAAACTAGTAAGTAAAAGTATGTTTTGAATGTAAAACCTTATTCTGCAAAGGAACTAGTAACTCCTGTCAGATAAATGTCCAGTATCAATTTAATATCTTAAAGAAAACTAAATATCTAGGACTTTTCAATGCAATATGGTTTTAATAGGATAAAAACTTGGTAAGAGCATCATGAGTTTGATTTCTATAATCAGTTTCAACTTCAATAAATTCAATCATTCCATACAAATTCAGAAAACAGAATTTAAATTCAGTCGTCCGCTGGAACAAATCTCATCACTTTCAATCTAAGTCATTTACACAAACACAAGATCTCAAGTCAAGACTTTAGAAACCTTTTCAAGTCATCAAAGTACAAGTCAGAGTCAAGTCCCAAGTCACCAGAACCCAAGTCAAGTCTCAGGTCTTCTCTTCATGCATCAAGTCAAGTCTCAAGCAATTCAAACTGTGACTCGAGTCCAAGTCATGTGACTCGAGTCTCCACCTCTGTTTGTCAGTGAGTTTTACTCCAGTACCAGGAATCGGTATTTTTTTTTTTTTAAATGGTTGATATCTTAAGTTGGAATGAACCAAGTCGTCTGTGTTTTTCAGGACTGTTGGCCTCTGCTGTAACCTGTGTGTGTGTGTGTGTGTGTGTGTGTGTGTGTGTGTGTCTGTGTTCGTTCTGTGTGTGTGTGTAGGTCGCTGTGAGCCTAAAGGAGCCCTGACCGGCAGCAACGCCGGCATCACCAGCATCGAGTTTGACAGCGCTGTGAGTCTCCAGTCCGGCTCAGACTCTGGATTTACTTTTGTAGCATGTTGTGAACTGTAGTTCTGCAAGCTGCTGACAGAATGATAAAGGACTGTAGAAATAAACATTTAATTAGAGTCTCATCTCACATGCATGTCTCAAAGGACTTTACAGAGAATGAGCCTGACTAGATCTAACTGATCAATCGACCATAGAACAGAAAGATATAGAACAAACATCAGAGCAAGACACACAAAAACAGATTTGATCAAGACTCACAGCCTACCTGTTCTACGTAGAATAGGTACGTAAATGTCAGACTTCAAACGTACCGACCAAATATTTTCCATCTGTGCTGAGTTTTGTATTTTTATGCAGTAAATCAGTTGTAAAGTCGCGTAAAGATGTTGTTTGGATTGAACCTGAAACCTTCTGAAACAGCTCGTCCATTGATCCTTCAAATGTGCCACCTTTATCTTCCTTGTTTCTATTTATCTGTATCTACTGAATATGTTATTATGTATTTATAAGGGCTTCTACCTGCTGGTTGGTGCCTCTGACTCTGCCTGTAGCTTCTGATAGTGTATTTTAAAGGTGTATTTTTTACAGATTCCAGTCTCTTAGGGTTTGTCTCTGCTGGCTGATCTAATGTTTCCCTGCAGTTGACCGGTTTCTCTGTCCTTGTCGTCTCGTCAGGGCTCCTACCTGCTGGCCGCCTCCAATGATTTTGCCAGTCGGATCTGGACCGTAGACGACTACAGACTGAGGGTGAGTCTGCAGAGAATAAAACCTGCTGTAGGATCAAAACCCTCGGCTCCACCATGTGCTGTTCATGACCTCTGACCCCACAAAGCCCATCTGTAACCCGCTGTAGAGTTTCAAGTGATGTTGAGGTCAGGAAGATGACGCTTTTCTCAAACCGTGGAGTTCACGATTCAATACAACCAGCATACGATTTAACAAGGAAGCGCAGGAATCTGATTGGCTGTTTGACGGTGAAAAAGTTTCCCAGGTCTCTCAGCTCTGACTTGGTGTTTCTCTCAGTCTGAACTGGATTCATTTTCTTCTGGTCGATGATGTCATGTAAAAGGTCTGAAGCCCAGATCCCCGCCTCAGACGCCATTTTGGCTCCCAGCAGCCCCTGCTCTCCTCCCATCATGCTCTAGTGAAGCAGCGCTGGTCCCAGGGGCTGCTGACAAGACAGGATGTGACATCACAGTCCGAGACTGTAGAGAGATCCTATTGGCTCGATGTGATCACGCACATCCAACAGAACCAATAACCAAGGAGCGTCGGCTCTGGGGGCGGGGCTAGGCCGGTGATCTCACTCTTCTACTGAGACCAAAACTAAACTCTGCAATATGAATCTGATTTATTTATTTACAGGAACACTTTTATTCAGAGTTAGTTTAAAAGAAACTGTACAGTCAGGATTTTATTCCAAAATGATTAACGATTACTGGCATGAAAGTAAAATCCCTGATTAAAATTATTGAAAATCAAATCACAAACATTTTAAAGGATGTAAGCATCTGGGTTTCTCAAATATTGAGCAAGAAACATAGTCACTTTTTTTTTTATTTATTTTTTTTTGGTCAATTTATTTACTGTTTTTTTTTTTTTATATATATGTAAAATGCCTTAATATGGGTTTGTCATTATCAGCAGTCTAATGTAAAGGAATGTAAAGTGTAAGAAATAGAAATACAATACTTGTAGAGAGGAATATTTCTTAAGGACAAAACAACTGAGCTTGACATAAAAATAAATTTTAAAAAACAATAATACAATTTAGCAAAGAAATGAATTGCCATTCGTTAACTGTCACACATGGGCTCGTCAAAGTGTGTTTGACTCTGGTGTGTGTGTGTGTGTGTGTGTGTGTGTGTGTGTGTGTGTGTGTGTGTGTGTGTGTGTGTGTGTGTGTGTGTGTGTGTGTGTGTGTGTGTGTGTGTGTGTGTGTGTGTGTGTGTGTGTGTGTGTGTGTGTGTGTCCCCTGCAGCACACCCTGACGGGCCACAGTGGGAAGGTGCTGTCCGCTCGCTTCCTATTGGACAACGCCCGCATCGTCTCCGGGAGCTACGACCGAACCCTGAAGCTGTGGGACCTCCGCAGCAAAGTCTGTACGTGATTGGTCGGCTTCTTTGACCGACAGCTTTTCATTAACGAGGCTCCCACAGCGTCCCGGGACGGTCTGGAGAGTAGAACCTGACTGTTTCCAGGCTGTGGACTCGATTGTTTCATGTTGTGATAAATTAATTTTCAAATTCATGTGTTAGTCTGGAAGTTTGAAATGGAAACAGAGGGAATTAAATGTGTGTGAAGCCTGACCTCTAAAGGTACCCAGCATGCCACTGGACTGTCCATCTGCTATTGGCTGATCCTTGGTGCCAGGTGATGACGTCACCCTCTGTAGAGAACAACAGGTGGTGACACAGGAAGTGAAAGTGTCGGTGTAGTAGCTGACTGGTCGCTCTCCTCCTCCAGGTATGAAGACGGTGTTCGCCGGCTCCAGCTGTAACGACATCGTCTGCACGGAGCAGTGCGTCATGAGCGGCCATTTTGACAAGAAGGTTCGCTTCTGGGACATCAGGTGAGAGTCGGAGAGGCGTCTGAAGAGTTCAGTTCAAAACATTACATAAAACTTCATAATGAGAAGTTCAGTATCGTTAAAAGTCTCTAAATTTGACGATTCAGCCTGTAAAATCTCCCTCAACAAAGCTTCATTTGCAGGAGCCCAGTTGTAATGTTACAGCTGTGTGTTAATGTTACAGCTGTGTTAATGTTATTAACACAGGGCGGAGAGCATCGTGCGGGAGCTGGAGCTGCTGGGCAGGGTGACGTCTCTGGACCTGAACCACGACCGCACCGAGCTGCTCACCTGCTCCAGAGACGACCTGCTCAAGATCATCGACCTGCGCACCAACGCCGTCAGACAGACGTTCAGGTGGCTGCAGCTTTACTTAACCTGCAGGTCCCACTGAGACACGGGTCGTTAGAGATGAACACAGCTGAACAGCTGATGTTCAGATGTCTGTAGATCCAGACTGAGCAGGCTTCTGAACACAGAACCAGCCTGTGGTTTGGTAGCAGGTCTTTATATAATAACATAATATAACAGTGGGTCTTTATATAATAACATAATATAACAGTGGGTCTTTATATAATAACATAATATAACAGTGGGTCTTTATATAATAACATAATATAACAGTGGGTCTTTATATAATAATATAATCTAATAGTGGGTCTTTATATTATAATATAACAGTGGGTCTTTATATAATAACATAATATAACAGTGGGTCTTTATATAATAATATAATCTAATAGTGGGTCTTTATATAATAATATAATATAACAGTGGGTCTTTATATTATAATATAACAGTGGGTCTTTATATAATAATATAACAGTGGGTCTTTATATAATAATATAATATAACAGTGGGTCTTTATATTATAATATAACAGTGGGTCTTTATATAATAATATAATATAATAGTGGGTCTTTATATAATATAATATAACAGTGGGTCTTTATATAATAATATAATATAACAGTGGGTCTTTATATAATAATATAATATAATAGTGGGTCTTTATATAATAATATAATAGTGGGTCTTTATATAATAACATAATATAATAGTGGGTCTTTATATAATAATATAATAGTGGGTCTTTATATAATATAATATAACAGTGGGTCTTTATATAATAATATAATATAACAGTGGGTCTTTATATAATAATATAATAGTGGGTCTTTATATAATAATATAATATAACAGTGGGTCTTTATATAATAATATAATATAATAGTGGGTCTTTATATTATAATATAACAGTGGGTCTTTATATAATAACATAATATAATAGTGGGTCTTTATATAATATAATATAACAGTGGGTCTTTATATAATAATATAATATAACAGTGGGTCTTTATATAATAATATAATAGTGGGTCTTTATATAATAATATAATATAATAGTGGGTCTTTATATAATAATATAATAGTGGGTCTTTATATAATAATATAATATAATAGTGGGTCTTTATATAATAATATAATAGTGGGTCTTTATATAATAATATAATATAATAGTGGGTCTTTATATAATAATATAATATAATAGTGGGTCTTTATATAATAATATAATATAATAGTGGGTCTTTATATAATAATATAATATAACAGTGGGTCTTTATATAATAATATAATATAATAGTGGGTCTTTATATAATATAATATAACAGTGGGTCTTTATATAATATAATATAATATAATAGTGGGTCTTTATATAATATAATATAATAGTGGGTCTTTATATAATAATATAATATAATAGTGGGTCTTTATATAATAACATAATATAACAGTGGGTCTTTATATAATATAATATAACAGTGTGTCTGTATATAATAACTGACTTGTTGTGTCTGTAGCGCTCAGGGCTTCAAGTGTGGAGCGGACTGGACCAGAGTCACCTTCAGGTCAGTGAATGTTTTCCATCTAACTGGTTTAACACCCACTGGCTTTTTAAAAAAAAAAAAACATGGCAGCATATGGATTTTTGTTATTTTTTATTACTACATTTACATTTTAGTCTCTCAGCTGCTGCTGTTATGGGACAGAGGGGCGTCAGTGTTTCACTCCAGGACACTTCAACTAGAGCGGAACAATTAATTGAAAAATCACAATATGAACTTCTGCAATCTCCAAACCTGCAAACCTCAGAGTCTCAGTTAGTTTCCTCAGAGAGAGTTTGGTCTGAACTGGATTTGTGAACCAGGAGATTTAGGATCAAAACCTTCAGACTCAAACTCAGTGACTCTGCTCACTCACATCTCGTTTTTAACTAAATCACTTTTCTTTAAACTATTTTAAAGTTCTAAAAAAATGTATGACAGGAAAAACTTTCTCAAAAACATGCTTTTTTATATTTAGTTATTTTATTTATTTATTTATTTATTTGCCATTATGCTGCGTTCGTGTGCTGCTGGGAAAGTCCGACATCAGGACTTCCCTGCTACTTGCTTTCACCTGATATTGTTAGAAACCTGGAGGACAAACGATAAACAAATAGAAACTGTTACAGAGAATTGTTTGCTCTCCACCGACCGCCTTTAGTCATTTTTATTGTGTTATGGCTTGGTAATGAAAATAATAATCAACTTGTATGCTAATTTTCCAAAGCAAAGCCACAAAGTGCTTCACAGTCAGAAAAGTAAATGTATTAAAAACCGACTGGCACAACTCTACCATCACTTTCTATTTCCCATTTATATCCAAACTTTTTTTTTATACTTTATTTGATAGGGACAATACGAATGAACACAGAGCTGCTTGAACTGGGCACTAACAAGTTGATGCAGCTGGTCTGCAGACAGATTAGAGCTGTTGCTGGTCTCTAACTCCTGACCCGGGTCAGGTTTTTCTAGACCTGATGCAATGTGGAACTGAGTGTAACTGACTGTTTGTTTGCGGGACAGTCCCGACGGCAGCTACGTGGCCGGAGGCTCCGCTGACGGGACGCTGTACGTCTGGAACGTCCTGACGGGGAAGGTGGACCGAACCCTGGACAAGAACCACGGGTAAGACCGCAACAGACCTGCAGACACACCGGTCCGCACCAGTACACCAGTAGAAAAACAATCCGGACAGCATTACAGTGTTACATGGGCAGTGTTGCAATCAGACAAATACTTTTTGTTGTCAGATATTTGAACAGATGCAGCGCAGGCTCCCATGTCTGTGAGAGACTCTGAAAACTGTTTTTTTTGTTTAGATATCTCATAACATTTTTAACATCTTGCATGTTGCAGCACTAGAGGCCTGATCTGTCTCTCCATGCTGAAGTTCACATCCGTCCTGCATGTTTTTGAAACTCTGATCACTGATCTGAAGTCATGAACACGTAAATCTCCATCAACCCATTTGTATGGAGGATTTTGGATGTAAAATCCTGCAAATATCTGAAGCAGTCCAACATGGTCTTCTTATATCTGGTGGTTTGACTGGTTTTGGTCTCTCAGCTCTGCCATCAACCTGTCCATATGTAGCATTTCAATTCATTTACAGTATATTTAAATATATACATTAACGTCTTAAGATGTCCAAGATGGTCTTTTCCTGTTCTGTTGAAGTCTGTATCTGCTGTGTTCTGTGTGGCAGATCCAGCCTGCTGGTTTATAGCAGTGTGAATAAATCAAATCCTTCAAATGTTTTACAGCATGTTGAAACTTCACATTTATAACAACCAGCAGTTTAAACAGTGCTGTGGTTCTCCCTGTCAGCTCTGCCATCAGTTTGGAAACAGGCTTTCTTAATTAGTAAAATCATTTAAATATATTTCAGTATATTCAAATATATATCGCAACGTCTGAAACGGTCCAACACTGTTTCCCTGTCCCTGTTCTTTAACTGTGTTTACTGGTGTTCTTCTTACTGGTGTTTACTGGTGTTCTTCTTACTGGTGTTTACTGGTGTTTACTGGTGTTCTTCTTACTGGTGTTTACTGGTGTTTACTGGTGTTCTTCTTACTGGTGTTTACTGGTGTTTACTGGTGTTCTTCTTACTGGTGTTTACTGGTGTTCTTCTGTGTTCCAGCTCTGCCATCAACTCGGTGTCCTGGTCGCCGTCGGGAGCGTTCGTGGTCAGCGTGGAGAAGGGCAGCAAGGCCGTGCTGTGGTCCGACATGTGATCGGCTGAGCTCCGTCACGGCCCGACGCCGTCGGCCGGTCCGGCGGTCCGGACCGCGGGGTCGAGGCGCGGACATTGGCCGGCGGGGGTTGTCCGTCGAACCCCTGTGGGCGGGGCCAGACTGTCGGCCGTCGGACGTTTCTGTGTGTTGGGATGTTGAAATGTCTGAAGGGCCGGGCCGCTCCTGCCGGAGGGGGGGGGGGTGTTGTCGCTGCCGCTGAACGCAGCGACAAACCGCTTTCACCTGACGGCACGGCGGCCGTGTTGTGGCGGCCATTTTGTGTCCCTCCCGGTAATTGTTGGGTTTAATTGAAACGGAGACACAAAATGGCGCTCCTGGAAGCAGCCGGGCCGAACGGACGGCAGCCTGCTGCAGGAAGACGAGACGAACGGAACAGAGTGAAACTAATTATATATCCATATCTTGACATTAGCAAAGGCAAATATATCACCGACACCTGGAAGAGCTTCGAGGCTGTTCTGCCTTCATGTTGCTTTGAACAGAGCTGGAGAGTCTGTAAAATGGCTTGAATGCAATGTGTAAACTTTTTTTTTTTTTTTTTTTTAATGGTTTGGGTGCGTTTAGAGGCTTTTAATGTTGAAAGAATCTGTCGTCTCCCCGATTTGAGTTTTAATCTGCTGCGTTGTTTTGGCCTTAAGGAGCAGAGGGCAGCTTCAGACCTCCAGACTTTACTGTGCTGGTTCTTCCAGACCAGCAGGCTGCTGGACCCTTCAGCCTCCTGGATCACATTTGGCCTCCTTCACACCTGCGTTAACCTGCCACCTGGTGACAAAAACCTATAAAATCTGGTTATTAATGCACTGGATGCTTTGAAGATCTGACAAGTCAAACTCTGAAGGTCTGAGACGCACCACATGACCGCAGTAGAGTAACAGCAGCCCGGCTTCAGTCCACAGACAGGAGCTACAGAAACAGAAGTAAACGTCTTGTAACTGAAGTAAACAGCACTCTTCTTCTCCTCTGTGTTGCACGATGTGCAGATCGTCTGACGAGCTCTTCCTCTGGTTTGAAAAATAAAAATCTGTGTACAAAAATGCCAGTTTCTTAGCGCCTGCCGCTCTCGGACGTACGAGGAGAAGTGACGGTTTGTGTTTTGCGAGGGAAAGAGAAAGTCCGGTGTGGAGGCGTGAGACTGTACCAGCAGGTGTGAATGTAAACCAGTTTAAACAGATCTGAACCCGATCCAGGTACCAGGCGCACGGTAACACAGGTGTAACGGGGGTCATCGTGACCAGGGAGGGAAACGACCTCCAGACAGAGGTTGGATGATTTGGCTTTAGGAGTTAAAATGATCCATCAGCCACTTTGGCAAGTAACCAAACATCATGAACTTGTATTTGGCTGCTGAAATAACAGCAAAGTCTGGAAACGCAAACTTAACAAAACATGAAAACGTTCTGTGTGAAGCGGGATTCAAACCTGCGCCTCCTGCCGGGTGAAGTCTGTGCAGGGAGAACAAGAGAAACAAGGAAAAAAATCTAACTGTTATTTATCTCTGGTTCTAGACTCTCTGGACTGTGTGTGTGTGTGTGTGTGTGTGTGTCTGGTGATTTGTGGACGGTCGACTGATCGTGACGCTCAGACAGTCTGAGGAAGGGAAGCTGTGGGGAAAAGCGTCAGGAAAACACAGAACGAGTCTTTGTTGATCCTTGTGTGTCTGAACAGCGTTACTCCAGCAGGTCTACAGGAGGAGCAGGATCCAGGTCTCTCCTCAGACCGCCGGCTCGTGGGATTTCAGCGTGACGGCGGTTTAGAGTCGGGACCGATTCTCTCGAGGACAACACATGTACAGATACTCCAACTTTAACATTAAGACCTGCATGCAGAACTCTACCCACCCAGCTGCAGCGCCAGCCGCCGTTCAGACCACTGAGCAGGGTTCAAGATAATAATGTGATCCTCTACTTTCACCCTCTCCACAGGGGGTCAGAGGTCAGGGTCTGGAGCTGGTAGGGATTCAGTCTCGCTCACAGACTCTTCAGCAGAGTTAAACCTGTTTCCGGTGGTTGAAGGACGATCTCACCAAACCACCACAGCACTCTGCGGTCCCGGATGAGCCCGTCAACCTGTCATCTGTTATTTATTCTAGTCACTTGTGTCCCATGTGGATCTTATGAAACCTGTCGCCGCAGGGACAGGGCTGCGGGTCTTTAAGGCCGAGGCTGAGTTTACAGGACCGACCCAGCCTGACGTTCCCCTCCGTGTGGTCGAGGGCCGATCACGTGATCCCACGTCAGCTGGCAGCGACCTCCAGCCAATATCTGGGTCATTTTAGTTTTAACTGTTAAAGATGCACCAGGCAAGATGTTTATGTCAAATTACAAAGTGGCGTCCCATCTCTGCTAGTTGAGACTGTAGGTTCTGCCTCTTGTCTGGTCACCGGTGGGACAAAAAATAGTTGATTAAATATTAAAACCAGTGGTTGTAAATTGTTCTTCCTCTTCCAATGATCACAAATATATTCATCAATGTGGTTTTACTGGTTTGCTTTACAAGTTATTGAAGGTGGGAAAATGAGTATTCAAAAATAACCAATACCAAGCTAACTTCACTCCGGCTTTTACACACAGGTGAGAAGAGAAGTAAGTGTTGAAGTGATATCACTGCAGAACCAGAACAGACAGAACATCATCCCCACTCGTCAGGCCTGAGCTTTTTAAACACAAGTGTAATGTAGAGATATATTACTAAGTGAACGATATGAATCAAACTATCAATATAAACCTTACCTAAAAAATGATTGCGAACACAAATACTTTGCCCACAATCCTTAAGTGCCACCATTTTTTTGTTTTGTTTGTTTTTTCATGAACATTTTAGTGTTATTGAATGATGAACTAAACAGGTGAACAGGTCATGAATCCCTTCCCACACACACACACACACACACACACACAAATTGAAATGCAGCGTTTTGGAGTAAAACTCAGTAAAGCTCTTCTGCCATCGTCCGGACTGAAGACTTCACCTGCCAGCTGTTTGCTCTGAGCAGCTCCGTCTGAAGCACAGGTGGCACAGTGTGAAGGAGTAGGGAGGCCGTGTGTGTGTGTCTTCCCTTCAGTAAGAGGAAACAGATTAACACTGACAGGTCTGCCCCAGAGTGTCTGTGGAGCCAGAATCACATTAAAGGACGACTTTGGCCTCAGTAATTGTAGGCGATTAGCATTATCCAAAGTACGAAGACCTTTCAGTAATCCAGAGTTGGTTTTAGTTTTTATTCTCTGTCCTAGAGATTCATAACTTCTGAAAACTAAATGTCAATCTTCATCATTAGTGAAGTCTGTTATGAATCAGCAGCAAAACCGTCAACTGTCTGCTCACTTCACTCACTGTGGAAACTAAACGAGAAGAAACGTCTGCTGCCAGAGGAAGTTCATCTTTTTATTGAGTTTAATGTCAGTTTTACCAATCCACTAAACAATCCTGTTGGCTTTAACATGAACTAAGGCAAGGCAAGTTAGTTTATAGCACATACACATCAGCTATTCAAAGTGCTGTACATAAAAGAAAAATGAAGACATAAAAGTGAAAAATCACATTTAAAAGACAATGCATATAAATAATTAAAATGCATAAAAAGAATAAAGATCAAGTTGCGTAGGCAGTGCAGAATACAAAAGTTTCAAAGTTGGGGCTCTGGGACCAGTTAGCAGACCGGTCCAGATGACCTGAGCGGTCTAGAGGGTTCATACGGTACGAGCAAGTCAGAGATGTATTTTGGTCCTGAACCATCGAGAGATTTGTAGACGACTAACTGTGTTTTAAAGTCAATTCTTTGACAAACTGGCAGCCGGTGATATGCAGAGAGCTGAGAACCGGTGTGATGTGTTCAGGTTTCTTAGTTTTAGTTCTGAATCAGGTCTGACGGCTTGTTTGGGTCCACCTGAAAAAAGACCATTAATAATCTAACCTTGAGATAAAGGTGTGGAGGAGTTTTTCTAAGTCTTGTTTGGACATGAATCCTCTAATTCTGGCTATATTTTTAAGATGATAATATGCTGATTTTGTTATTAATTTGATGTGGCTATTAAAAGCTAACCATCAGCCTTAGAGCATTTGCTTTCATTTTCTCACTTTCAGGATAAAGCTAGTCTACAGTTACTGAACATCCTGTATGCTAAAGCGTTAGCATGCTAACCAGACAGAGCTAACTAGCAGAGACACAGAGAGGAGAGAGTGTCAACCCTCCCATCAGATGCTGGACAAGAGACAGATGGACCAAACTAACAAGTCAAACTAGTCCTTTAAATGAATATATGATGTTATAAAATCATATAGTCTGTGCTAACATTACAGCTGTTATGTTAGCAGCAGTCAGCAGGTTGGGCTCAAACTGAACGCTGCCTGTTGTTTTACCATCAATAAATCATTTGCACATTCATGTTGAGACGTTAGTATAATTACTGTAATCTAACCAGACCGTCCAGGACTCCATAACTGTTCTTCCATAGCAGCAATTCAAAACATGAACAAACAATGAACAGACATTTTATTTCAGTGGTGAATGTTTGTTAATATTGAGTCAGTATGTTGCCCTTTTGTGTGTGAAGATGAAGTTTCTCATCAGCAGCTTTTGGTTGGATAATTAGCAGCCAGTCTGTCTCTGTCTCCACAGCAGCTGACCTCAGGTCAGCTCATCAAGTGGTTTCTCTTCCAAAAATCAAACCATGAAATCCTTTTGTCATGAAGCTGTCAGACAGAAGAATATGAAGATGAATATTCTTTTAAAGGCAGTTGACATTATGTTTAATCTGCTCAGCACAGCAGCATCAGGGTTCGACCTGGTTGGTCAGACCTGGATCATCCTGTTGGTTCAGGTTTTGATACGACCTGATGAGCTGAACTTTAATTCCCAAAGGACAAAAAAATACAAAGATCTTTGATCTTTTGCAGGAATCAAACTGAACTGGAAGAAAATGATTCCCCTACTGGAGCTTTAAAGGGGAACGCCACCTATTTTAAGAACCTGTATGTTCCTCCTGCCTCAGGACGGTTCAGTCTGAAGCTGCTCCGTCCTGAAGCTGAAGCTGAAGCTGCTCCGTCCTGAAGCTGCTCCGTCCTGAAGCTGAAGCTGAAGCTGCTCCATCCTGAAGCTGAAGCTGCTCCGTCCTGAAGCTGCTCCGTCCTGAAGCTGCTCCGTCCTGAAGCTGCTCCGTCCTGAAGCTGAAGCTGAAGCTGCTCCGTCCTGAAGCTGCTCCGTCCTGAAGCTGAAGCTGAAGCTGCTCCGTCCTGAAGCTGAAGCTGCTCCGTCCTGAAGCTGAAGCTGCTCCGTCCTGAAGCTGCTCCGTCCTGAAGCTGAAGCTGAAGCTGCTCCGTCCTGAAGCTGAAGCTGCTCTGTCCTGAAGCTGCTCCGTCCTGAAGCTGAAGCTGCTCCGTCCTGAAGCTGAAGCTGCTCCGTCCTGAAGCTGAAGCTGAAGCTGAAGCTGCTCCGTCCTGAAGCTGAAGCTGCTCCGTCCTGAAGCTGCTCCGTCCTGAAGCTGAAGCTGCTCCGTCCTGAAGCTGAAGCTGCTCCGTCCTGAAGCTGAAGCTGAAGCTGCTCCGTCCTGAAGCTGAAGCTGCTCCGTCCTGAAGCTGAAGCTGCTCCGTCCTGAAGCTGAAGCTGAAGCTGCTCTGTCCTGAAGCTGAAGCTGAAGCTGCTCCATCCTGAAGCTGCTCCGTCCTGAAGCTGCTCCGTCCTGAAGCTGAAGCTGAAGCTGCTCCGTCCTGAAGCTGAAGCTGCTCTGTCCTGAAGCTGCTCCGTCCTGAAGCTGAAGCTGCTCCGTCCTGAAGCTGAAGCTGAAGCTGCTCCGTCCTGAAGCTGCTCCGTCCTGAAGCTGAAGCTGAAGCTGCTCCGTCCTGAAGCTGAAGCTGAAGCTGCTCCATCCTGAAGCTGCTCCGTCCTGAAGCTGCTCCGTCCTGAAGCTGAAGCTGAAGCTGCTCCGTCCTGAAGCTGAAGCTGAAGCTGCTCCGTCCTGAAGCTGCTCCGTCCTGAAGCTGAAGCTGCTCTGTCCTGAAGCTGAAGCTGAAGCTGCTCCGTCCTGAAGCTGAAGCTGCTCTGTCCTGAAGCTGAAGCTGAAGCTGCTCCGTCCTGAAGCTGAAGCTGCTCCGTCCTGAAGCTGAAGCTGAAGCTGCTCCGTCCTGAAGCTGAAGCTGAAGCTGCTCCGTCCTGAAGCTGAAGCTGCTCCGTCCTGAAGCTGAAGCTGCTCCGTCCTGAAGCTGAAGCTGAAGCTGCTCCGTCCTGAAGCTGCTCCGTCCTGAAGCTGAAGCTGAAGCTGCTCCGTCCTGAAGCTGAAGCTGAAGCTGCTCTGTCCTGAAGCTGAAGCTGAAGCTGCTCCATCCTGAAGCTGCTCCGTCCTGAAGCTGCTCCATCCTGAAGCTGCTCCGTCCTGAAGCTGCTCCGTCCTGAAGCTGCTCCGTCCTGAAGCTGAAGCTGAAGCTGCTCCGTCCTGAAGCTGAAGCTGAAGCTGCTCTGTCCTGAAGCTGAAGCTGAAGCTGCTCCGTCCTGAAGCTGCTCCGTCCTGAAGCTGAAGCTGCTCTGTCCTGAAGCTGAAGCTGAAGCTGCTCCGTCCTGAAGCTGAAGCTGCTCTGTCCTGAAGCTGAAGCTGAAGCTGCTCCGTCCTGAAGCTGAAGCTGCTCCGTCCTGAAGCTGAAGCTGAAGCTGCTCCGTCCTGAAGCTGAAGCTGAAGCTGCTCCGTCCTGAAGCTGAAGCTGCTCCGTCCTGAAGCTGAAGCTGCTCCGTCCTGAAGCTGAAGCTGAAGCTGCTCCGTCCTGAAGCTGAAGCTGAAGCTGCTCCGTCCTGAAGCTGAAGCTGAAGCTGCTCTGTCCTGAAGCTGAAGCTGAAGCTGCTCCGTCCTGAAGCTGCTCCGTCCTGAAGCTGAAGCTGCTCTGTCCTGAAGCTGAAGCTGAAGCTGCTCCGTCCTGAAGCTGAAGCTGCTCTGTCCTGAAGCTGAAGCTGAAGCTGCTCCGTCCTGAAGCTGAAGCTGCTCCGTCCTGAAGCTGAAGCTGAAGCTGCTCCGTCCTGAAGCTGAAGCTGCTCCGTCCTGAAGCTGAAGCTGCTCCGTCCTGAAGCTGAAGCTGAAGCTGCTCCGTCCTGAAGCTGAAGCTGAAGCTGCTCCGTCCTGAAGCTGAAGCTGAAGCTGCTCCGTCCTGAAGCTGAAGCTGCTCCGTCCTGAAGCTGAAGCTGCTCCGTCCTGAAGCTGAAGCTGAAGCTGCTCCATCCTGAAGCTGAAGCTGCTCCGTCCTGAAGCTGAAGCTGAAGCTGCTCCGTCCTGAAGCTGAAGCTGAAGCTGCTCCGTCCTGAAGCTGAAGCTGCTCCGTCCTGAAGCTGAAGCTGCTCATCTGACAGAAAACCTTCAGCTTGATGTGACTGAGATGTAAAATCAGCAGCTGCTCCACTGACAGTGACTGGAGAGTCTCACACCAGATACTCCAGCACCGCCAACACATATGATCTGAACTCACAGAAACCTTCTGGGGTCCACAGACTCAGAGACCCCTTCCCTGTCAGAGCAGCAGATCCTGGTTTTACCTCCCAGTGAGTCACATGACAGGCTCAGTTCTCCAGACTGAAGGACATCAACACATTAAAACACCTGCAGGAAAATCATGACAGATAAATTCCTCATTCATCCTGTTTGGGGAACGTTTTAAAGTGAAAGCTGCTGCGCTGCCGCCTCCTGCTGGAGAGACCCGGCCGTTTCCTCTGAAAATGACTTTTAACATAAATTATCTAATTTTCAAAACTTCCTTGGTTTACTTTTTTTGAATCAGGATGAAGGAAAACAGTGAACTGAAGACGATTTGCCGTTTATTTATTGATTATTATTGATAATCAGTGCAGGAGTCAACACATTTCACAGACGCTTCATTTAAAATACATATGGAAAAGGAAAGTAGTTTGTTACTGAGAGCAGATCATGATCCATGCAGACTGTAGATACTGTTCATAGAAATAGAAAATAAACATAATACAAGACGACTTTATCCTTCAATCCTTCATGGGGAACTGGATGCAGTCTTGTTGTCTGAACATGCAGATACAGGCAGGGTCGATGAGACTGAAGGAGCACAAACACCCCCCCCCCCCACCCCCACCCCCACCCCCACCCACAGGCCAGTAGCAGTGGTGTGTGGTTGATTGACAGCTCAGAGACACGCCCCCTGCTCCACAGCTGACTCAGTCTTTTTTTATCTTCTTTAATCTCATTTATGTTCATCCAACATGGAGGATACTGTTGCACAATTCAAACAAATATATATTATTATGTTTTTTTATATATATATTCATATATAGTATATATATATATATAAAAGTACGGTATATATATTTATACAAATAATATCTAGTCAGTCCCTACCAGTAATACTTCATCACACTGACAGATAATAACATGTAGTCAGTCTTCAGTTAGTTGATAAACAGATTGCAGAGACCTGACCTCATCAGTGAATCAAGATGTGTGTGCGTGCGCATGCGTGCGTGCGTGCGTGCGTGTGTGTGTGTGTGTGTGTGTGTGTCGGCTCTGCCCTCATGTTAAGCTGCTGAAGTCAGCAGACAGACTGCTGAGTCGGACAACAAGGCATTTAGTCGGCTCAGATCCAACTGACAGAACAAACCTGTTTAATAAAGTAATGAGTCTTACTGTTAAGAGTTATTACACTATTAATCTGTTATTATTATCACATCATCAGTTATAAAGACATTACACTTCTTAATGTAATAACATGATGTCATTTATCACCTTAACAGGTTTTATTACATTTCCACACATTCACAGTGATATTTTATTATGTTATGACAAGTTATTACATCATCCATCAGTTATTACATTTATTTTTATTTTTAGCTTCAACACATTTCATACAGCAGTGTGACAAACTGCTTTAAACCAGCTGAGGGTCATGAGAGAGAAACAAGACCAGCATCAGAACAGGAGAAGTAACGTTTAACATTGATAAAACAAAATAAAAATATAAAATGAGATTAAAAATGAGACTGAAAATGTAATTCAGTTCACATGCTCTGGAGATTGAAGTCAGAAATTTGTGAGAAAAAAATCCACATCTCAAACTCAAATCCTCCTCACTGACGGGTGGCTTCATGTTCAGCTGCCAAAAATATGTTTTTTTCAGACATTTTTTTTCTTTCAAATTTCTGACTTCAATCTCAGATATTCAGCGGTGGCAGCGGCCTGATGACACCCTGACACCCTGGCACCCTGACCCCCTGACACCCTGGCACCCTGACACCCTGGCACCCTGACACCTTGGCACCTGACACCCTGGCACCCTGGCACCCTGACACCCTGACACCCTGACACCTTGGCACCTGACCCCCTGACCCCCTGACACCCTGGCACCTGACACCCTGACCCCCTGACACCCTGGCACCCTGGCACCCTGACCCCCTGACACCCTGACACCCTGACCCCCTGACACCCTGACACCCTGACACCCTGGCACCCTGACACCCTGACACCCTGGCACCCTGGCACCCTGACACCCTGACACCCTGGCACCCTGGCACCCTGACCCCCTGACACCCTGACACCCTGACACCCTGGCACCCTGACCCCCTGGCACCCTGACCCCCTGGCACCCTGGCACCCTGACACCCTGGCACCCTGACCCCCTGACACCCTGACACCCTGGCACCCTGACACCCTGGCACCCTGACACCCTGACACCCTGGCACCCTGACACCCTGACACCCTGGCACCCTGGCACCCTGACACCCTGACACCCTGGCACCCTGGCACCCTGACACCCTGACACCCTGGCACCTGACACCCTGACCCCCTGACCCCCTGACACCCTGACACCTGACACCCTGACCCCCTGACACCCTGGCACCCTGACACCCTGACACCCTGGCACCCTGGCACCCTGACCCCCTGACACCCTGACACCCTGGCACCCTGACCCCCTGGCACCCTGGCACCCTGACACCCTGGCACCCTGACCCCCTGACACCCTGACACCCTGACACCCTGACACCCTGGCACCCTGACCCCCTGGCACCCTGACACCCTGACACCCTGACACCCTGACCCCCTGGCACCCTGGCACCCTGGCACCCTGACCCCCTGACACCCTGACACCCTGACACCCTGACACCCTGGCACCCTGGCACCCTGGCACCCTGACCCCCTGACACCCTGACAC